>NC_134832.1:149465563-149608710 GCF_004210375.1 Tachypleus tridentatus | reverse complement strand
GTAGTGGGTAATGATAAACACAGAACTAAAGTGAGTAAATAATGATAAACACAGAACTAAAGTAGTGGGTAATGATAAAACACAAGAACTAAAGTGAGTAAATAATGATAAACACAGAACTAAAGTAGTGGGTAATGATAAACACAATTACTAAAGTAGTGGGTAATGATAAACACAATTACTAAAGTGAGTGGTAATAATGATAAACACAGAACTAAAGTAGTGAATGGTAATGATAAACACAGAACTAAAGTAGTGAATAATGATAAACACAGAACTAAAGTAGTTTGTGAATATAAACACTCTACACGAAAGTAGTAGGGTAATGATAAACACAGAACTAAAGTAGTAAGTAATGATAAACACAGAGTACTAATGTAGTGGGTAATGATAAACACAGAACTAAAATAGTGGGTAATGATAAACACAGAACTAAAGTAGTAGTTAATGATAAACACAGAGGTACTAAACATAGTAATAGGTAATGATGATAAACACAGTAACTAATAGTAGTGGTAATGATAAACACAGTACTAAAGTAGTAGGTAATGATAAACACAGAACTAAAGTAGTGGGTAATGATAAACACAGAACTAAAGTAGTGGGTAATGATAAACACAGAACTAAAGTAGTGGGTAATGATAAACACAGAACTAAAGTAGTGGGTAATGATAAACACAGAACTAAAGTAGTGAATAATGATAAACACAGAACTAAAGTAGTGGGTAATGATAAACACAGAACTAAAGTGGTGAATAATGATAAACACAGAACTAAAGTAGTGGGTAATGATAAACACAGAAGGAATAAAGTAGTGGGTAATGATAAACACAGAACTAAAGTAGTGGGTAATGATAAACACAGAACTAAAGTAGTGGGTAATGATAAACACAGAACTAAAGTAGTGGGTAATGATAAACACAGAACTAAAGTAGTGGGTAATGATAAACACAGAACTAAAGTAGTAGGTAATGATAAACACAGAACTAAAGTAGTAGGTAATGATAAACACAGAACTAAAGTAGTAGGTAATGATAAACACAGACTACTAAAGTAGTGGAGTAATGATAAACACAGAACTAAAGTAGTGGGTAATGATAAACACAAGAACTAAAGTAGTGAATAATGATAAACACAGAACTAAAGTAGTGGGTAATGATAAACACAGAACTAAAGTAGTGGGTAATGATAAACACAGAACTAAAGTGAAAGTGAATAATGATAAACACAGAACTAAAGTAGTGGGTAATGATAAACACAGAACTAAAAGAGTAGTGGGTAATGATAAACACAGAAAATAAAGTAGTGAATAATGATAAACACAGAACTAAAGTAGTGGGTAATGATAAACACAGAACTAAAAGTGAGTGAATAATGATAAACACAGAACTAAAGTAGTGGGTAATGATAAACACAGAACTAAAGTAGTGGGTAATGATAAACACAGAACTAAAGTAGTGGGTAATGATAAACACAGAACTAAAGTAGTGGGTAATGATAAACACAGAACTAAAGTAGTGGGTAATGATAAACACAGAACTAAAGTAGTGGGTAATGATAAACACAGAACTAAAGTAGTAGGTAATGATAAACACAGAACTAAAGTAGTGGTGGTAATGATAAACACAGAACTAAAGTAGTGGGTAATGATAAACACAGAACTAAAGTAGTGTAGGTAATGATAAACACAGAACTAAAGTAGTGGGTAATGATAAACACAGAACTAAAGTAGTGGGTAATGATAAACACAGAGAACTAAAGTAGTAAAAGTGTAATGATAAACAGCAAGTACTAACATAGTGGGTAATGATAAACACAGAACTAAATAGTGGGTAATGATAAACACAGTACTAAAGTAGTAAGTAATGATAAACACATAACTAAAGTAGTGGGTAATGATAAACACAGAACTAAAGTAGTGGGTAATGATAAACACAGAAAATAAAGTAGTGAGTAATGATAAACACAGAACTAAAGTAGTGGGTAATGATAAACACAGAACTAAAGTGTAGTGAATAATGATAAACACAGAACTAAAGTAGTGGGTAATGATAAACACAGAGAACTAAAGTAAATAATGATAAACACAGAACTAAAGTAGTGGGTAATGATAAACACAGAACTAAAGTAGTGATAAACACAGGTAAGTGATAAACACAGAACTAAAGTAGTGGGTAATGATAAACACAGAACTAAAGTAGTGGGTAATGATAAACACAGAACTAAAGTAGTGAATAATGATAAACACAGAACTAAAGTAGTAGGTAATGATAAACACAGAACTAAAGTAGTGGGTAATGATAAACACAGAACTAAAGTAGTGGGTAATGATAAACACAGAACTAAAGTAGTGGGTAATGATAAACACAGAACTAAAGTAGTGGGTAATGATAAACACAGAACTAAAGTAGTGAGTAATGATAAACACAGAACTAAAGTAGTGGGTAATGATAAACACAGAACTAAAGTAGTGGGTAATGATAAACACAGAACTAAAGTAGTGAGTATTGATAAACACAGAACTAAAGTAGTGGGTAATGA
This sequence comes from Tachypleus tridentatus, assembly GCF_004210375.1. Classification (NCBI taxonomy): domain Eukaryota; kingdom Metazoa; phylum Arthropoda; class Merostomata; order Xiphosura; family Limulidae; genus Tachypleus; species Tachypleus tridentatus. The sequence continues at coordinate 149,606,169 of NC_134832.1, read as the reverse complement.
TAAACACAGAACTAAAGTAGTGAATAATGATAAACACAGATCTAAAGTAGTGGGTAATGATAAACACAGAACTAAAGTAGTGAATAATGATAAACACAGAACTAAAGTAGTGGGTAATGATAAACACAGAACTAAAGTAGTGGGTAATGATAAACACAGAACTAAAGTAGTGAATAATGATAAACACAGAACTAAAGTAGTGGGTAATGATAAACACAGAACTAAAGTAGTGAATAATGATAAACACAGAACTAAAGTAGTGGGTAATGATAAACACAGAACTAAAGTAGTGGGTAATGATAAACACACAGAACTAAAGTAGTGAATAATGATAAACACAGAACTAAAGTAGTGGGTAATGATAAACACAGAACTAAAGTAGTGGGTAATGATAAACACAGAACTAAAGTAGTGAATAATGATAAACACAGAACTAAAGTAGTGGGTAATGATAAACACAGAACTAAAGTGTTGGATAATGATAAACACAGAACTAAAGTAGTGAATAATGATAAACACAGAACTAAAGTAGTGGGTAATGATAAACACAGAACTAAAGTAGTGGGTAATGATAAACACAGAACTAAAGTAGTGGGTAATGATAAACACAGAACTAAAGTAGTAAGTAATGATAAACACAGTACTAATGTAGTAGGTAATGATAAACACAGTACTAATATAGTAGGTAATGATAAACACAGTACTAAAGTAGTAAGTAATGATAAACACAGCACTAAAGTAGTGGGTAATGATAAACACAGAACTAAAGTAGTGGGTAATGATAAACACAGAACAAAAAAGTAGTGGGTAATGATAAACACAGAACTAAAGTAGTGAATAATGATAAACACAGAACTAAAGTAGTGGGTAATGATAAACACAGAACTAAAGTAGTGGGTAATGATAAACACAGAACTAAAGTAGTGAGTAATGATAAACACAGAACTAAAGTAGTGGGTAATGATAAACACAGAACTAAAGTAGTGAATAATGATAAACACAGAACTAAAGTAGTGGGTAATGATAAACACAGAACTAAAGTAGTGAATAATGATAAACACAGAACTAAAGTAGTGGGTAATGATAAACACAGAACTAAAGTGTTGGATAATGATAAACACAGAACTAAAGTAGTGAATAATGATAAACACAGAACTAAAGTAGTGGGTAATGATAAACACAGAACTAAAGTAGTGGGTAATGATAAACACAGAACTAAAGTAGTGAGTAATGATAAACACAGAACTAAAGTAGTAGGTAATGATAAACACAGAACTAAATAGTGGGTAATGATAAACACAGTACTAAAGTAGTAAGTAATGATAAACACAGAACTAAAGTAGTGGGTAATGATAAACACAGAACTAAAGTAGTGAGTAATGATAAACACAGAACTAAAGTAGTGGGTAATGATAAACACAGAACTAAAGTGTTGAATAATGATAAACACAGAACTAAAGTAGTGGGTAATGATAAACACAGAACTAAAGTAGTGGGTAATGATAAACACAGAACTAAAGTAGTGGGTAATGATAAACACAGAACTAAAGTAGTGGGTAATGATAAACACAGAACTAAAGTAGTGAGTAATGATAAACACAGAACTAAAGTAGTGGGTAATGATAAACACAGAACTAAAGTAGTGAATAATGATAAACACAGAACTAAAGTAGTGGGTAATGATAAACACAGAACTAAAGTAGTGGGTAATGATAAACACAGAACTAAAGTAGTGGGTAATGATAAACACAGAACTAAAGTAGTGGGTAATGATAAACACAGAACTAAAGTAGTGGGTAATGATAAACACAGAACTAAAGTAGTGAGGTAATGATAAACACAGTAACTAAAGTAGTAGGTAATGATAAACACAGAACTAAAGTAGTGGGTAATGATAAACACAGAACTAAAGTAGTGAATAATGATAAACACAGAACTAAAGTAGTGGGTAATGATAAACACAGAACTAAAGTAGTGGGTAATGATAAACACAGAACTAAAGTAGTGGGTAATGATAAACACAGAACTAAAGTAGTGAATAATGATAAACACAGAACTAAAGTAGTGGGTAATGATAAACACAGAACTAAAGTAGTAAGGGTAATGATAAACACAGAACTAAAGTGGTAATGATAAACACAGAACTAAAGTAGTGGGTAATGATAAACACAGAACTAAAGTAGTGGTGAATAATGATAAACACAGAACTAAAGTAGTACTGGTAATGATAAACACAGAACTAAAGTAGTGGGTAATGATAAACACAGAACTAAAGTAGTAAGTAATGATAAACACAGAACTAAAGTAGTGGGTAATGATAAACACAGAACTAAAGTAGTGAATAATGATAAACACAGAACTAAAGTAGTGGGTAATGATAAACACAGAACTAAAGTGTAATGGTAATGATAAACACAGAACTAAAGTAGTGAATAATGATAAACACAGAACTAAAGTAGTGAATAATGATAAACACAGAACTAAAGTAGTGGGTAATGATAAACACAGAACTAAAGTAGTGGGTAATGATAAACACAGAACTAAAGTAGTGGGTAATGATAAACACAGTACTAAAGTAGTGAATAATGATAAACACAGAACTAAAGTAGTGGGTAATGATAAACACAGAACTAAAGTAGTGGTGTAATGATAAACACAGAACTAAAGTAGTGTAGGTAATGATAAACACAGAACTAAAGTAGTGGGTAATGATAAACACAGAACTAAAGTAGTGGGTAATGATAAACACAGAACTAAAGTAGTGGGTAATGATAAACACAGAACTAAAGTAGTGAATAATGATAAACACAGAACTAAAGTAGTGGGTAATGATAAACACAGAACTAAAGTAGTAGTGGGTAATGATAAACACAGAACTAAAGTAGTGAGTATTGATAAACACAGAACTAAAGTAGTGGGTAATGATAAACACAGAACTAAAGTAGTGAATAATGATAAACACAGAACTAAAGTAGTGGGTAATGATAAACACAGAACTAAAGTAGTGGGTAATGATAAACACAGAACTAAAGTAGTGGGTAATGATAAACACAGAACTAAAGTAGTGGGTAATGATAAACACAGAACTAAAGTAGTGGGTAATGATAAACACAGAACTAAAGTAGTGGGTAATGATAAACACAGAACTAAAGTAGTGGGTAATGATAAACACAGAACTAAAGTAATGAATAATGATAAACACAGAACTAAAGTAGTGGGTAATGATAAACACAGAACTAAAGTAGTGAGTAATGATAAACACAGAACTAAAGTAGTGGGTAATGATAAACACAGAACTAAAGTAGTGGGTAATGATAAACACAGAACTAAAGTAGTGGGTAATGATAAACACAGAACTAAAGTAGTGGGTAATGATAAACACAGAACTAAAGTAGTGGGTAATGATAAACACAGAACTAAAGTAGTGGGTAATGATAAACACAGAACTAAAGTAGTGGGTAATGATAAACACAGAACTAAAGTAGTGGGTAATGATAAACACAGTACTAAAGTAGTGGGTAATGATAAACACAGAACTAAAGTAGTGGGTAATGATAAACACAGAACTAAAGTAGTGAATAATGATAAACACAGAACTAAAGTAGTGGGTAATGATAAACACAGAACTAAAGTAGTGGGTAATGATAAACACAGAACTAAAGTAGTGGGTAATGATAAACACAGAACTAAAGTAGTAGTAATGATAAACACAGAACTAATGTAGTAGGTAATGATAAACACAGTACTAATATAGTGGGTAATGATAAACACAGTACTAAAGTAGTAAGTAATGATAAACACAGAACTAAAGTAGTGGGTAATGATAAACACAGAACTAAAGTAGTGGGTAATGATAAACACAGAACTAAAGTAGTGGGTAATGATAAACACAGAACTAAAGTAGTGGGTAATGATAAACACAGAACTAAAGTGAGTGGGTAATGATAAACACAGAACTAAAGTAGTGGGTAATGATAAACACAGAACTAAAGTAGTGGGTAATGATAAACACAGAACTAAAGTAGTGGGTAATGATAAACACAGAACTAAAGTAGTGAATAATGATAAACACAGAACTAAAGTAGTGGGTAATGATAAACACAGAACTAAAGTAGTGAATAATGATAAACACAGGACTAAAGTAGTGGGTAATGATAAACACAGAACTAAAGTGTTGGATAATGATGAACACAGTACTAAAGTAGTGAATAATGATAAACACAGAACTAAAGTAGTGGGTAATGATAAACACAGAACTAAAGTAGTGGGTAATGATAAACACAGAACTAAAGTAGTGAGTAATGATAAACACAGTACTAATGTAGTAGGTAATGATAAACACAGTACTAATATAGTAGGTAATGTTAAACACAGTACTAAAGTAGTAAGTAATGATAAACACAGCACTAAAGTAGTGGGTAATGATAAACACAGAACTAAAGTAGTGAGTATTGATAAACATAGAACAAAGTAGTGGGTAATGATAAACACAGAACTAAAGTATTGAATAATGATAAACACAGAACTAAAGTAGTGGGTAATGATAAACACAGAACTAAAGTGAGTGGGTAATGATAAACACAGAACTAAAGTAGTAAGTAATGATAAACACAGAACTAAAGTAGTGGGTAATGATAAACACAGAACTAAAGTAGTGAATAATGATAAACACAGAACTAAAGTAGTGGGTAATGATAAACACAGAACTAAAGTAGTGAATAATGATAAACACAGAACTAAAGTAGTGTGTAATGATAAACACAGAACTAAAGTAGTAAGTAATGATAAACACAGAACTAAAGTAGTGGGTAATGATAAACACAGAAAATAAAGTAGTGAATAATGATAAACACAGAACTAAAGTAGTGGGTAATGATAAACACAAAACTAAAGTGGTGAATAATGATAAACACAGAACTAAAGTAGTGGGTAATGATAAACACAGAACTAAAGTAGTAAATAATGATAAACACAGAACTAAAGTAGTAAATAATGATAAACACAGAACTAAAGTAGTGGGTAATGATAAACACAGAACTAAAGTAGTGGATAATGATAAACACAGAACTAAAGTAGTGGGTAATGATAAACATAGTACTAAAGTAGTGAATAATGATAAACACAGGACTAAAGTAGTGGGTAATGATAGACACAGAACTAAAGTAGTAAATAATGATAAACACAGAACTAAAGTAGTGGGTAATGATAAACACAGTACTAAAGTAGTGGGTAATGATAAACACAGTACTAAAGTAGTGGGTAATGATAAACACAAACTAAAGTAGTGGGTAATAATAAACACAGTATTAAAGTAGTGAATAATGATAAACACAGAACTAAAGTAGTTTGTAATTATAAACACTCTACAGAAAGTAGTAGGTAATGACAAACACAGAACTAAAGTAGTAAGTGATGATAAACACAGTACTAATGTAGTGGGTAATGATAAACACAGTACTAAAATAGTGGGTAATGATAAACACAGAACTAATGTACTAGTTAATGATAAACACAGTACTAACATAATAGGTAATGATAAACACAGTACTAAAGTAGTGGGTAATGATAAACACAGTACTAAAGTAGTGGGTAATAATAAACACAGAAATAAAGTAGTGGGTAATGATAAACACAGAACTAAAGTAGTAAGTAATGATAAACACAGAACTAAAGTAGTGGGTAATGATAAACACAGAAAATAAAGTAGTGAATAATGATAAACACAGAACTAAAGTGAGTGGGTAATGATAAACACAAAACTAAAGTGGTGAATAATGATAAACACAGAACTAAAGTAGTGGGTAATGATAAACACAGAACTAAAGTAGTAAATAATGATAAACACAGAACAAAGTAGTGGGTAATGATAAACACAGAAATAAAGTAGTGGGTAATGATAAACACAGAACTAAAGTAGTGGGTAATGATAAACACAGAACTAAAGTCGTGGGTAATGATAAACACAAGAACTAAAGTAGTAAGTAATGATAAACACAGTACTAATGTAGTAGGTAATGATAAACACAGAACTAAATAGTAGGTAATGATAAACACAGAACTAAAGTAGTAAGTAATGATAAACACAGAACTAAAGTAGTGGGTAATGATAAACACAGAACTAAAGTAGTGAATAATGATAAACACAGAACTAAAGTAGTGGGTAATGATAAACACAGAACTAAAGTAGTGGGTAATGATAAACACAGAACTAAAGTAGTGAGTATTGATAAACACAGAACTAAAGTAGTGGGTAATGATAAACACAGAACTAAAGTAGTGAATAATGATAAACACAGAACTAAAGTAGTGGGTAATGATAAACACAGAACTAAAATGAATAATAAACACAGAACTAAAGTAGTGGGTAATGATGAACTAAAGTAGTGAATAATACACACAGGGACTAAAGTAGTGGGTAATGATAAACACAGAACTAAAGTGTTGGGTAATGATAAACACAGAACTAAAGTAGTGAATAATGATAAACACAGAACTAAAGTAGTGGGTAATGATAAACACAGAACTAAAGTAGTGGGTAATGATAAACACAGAACTAAAGTAGTGGGTAATGATAAACACAGAACTAAAGTAGTAGGTAATGATAAACACAGTACTAATATAGTAGGTAATGATAAACACAGTACTAAAGTAGTAAGTAATGATAAACACAGAACTAAAGTAGTGGGTAATGATAAACACAGAACTAAAGTAGTGAGTAATGATAAACACAGAACAAAAGTAGTGGGTAATGATAAACACAGAACTAAAGTAGTGAATAATGATAAACACAGAACTAAAGTAGTGGGTAATGATAAACACAGAACTAAAGAACTAAAGTAAACACAGTGGTAGTAATGATAAACACAGAACTAAAGTAGTGGGTAATGATAAACACAGAACTAAAGTAGTGGGTAATGATAAACACAGAACTAAAGTAGTGAATAATGATAAACACAGAACTAAAGTAGTGAATAATGATAAACACAGAACTAAAGTCGTGTGTAATGATAAACACAGAACTAAATTAGTAAGTAATGATAAACACAGAACTAAAGTAGTGGGTAATGATAAACACAGAAAATAAAGTAGTGAATAATGATAAACACAGAACTAAAGTAGTGGGTAATGATAAACACAAAACTAAAGTGGTGAATAATGATAAACACAGAACTAAAGTAGTGGGTAATGATAAACACAGAACTAAAGTAGTGGGTAATAATAAACACAGAACTAACGTAGTAAGTAATGATAAACACAGTACTAATGTAGTAGGTAATGATAAACACAGTACTAATATAGTAGGTAATGTTAAACACAGTACTAAAGTAGTAAGTAATGATAAACACAGCACTAAAGTAGTGGGTAATGATAAACACAGAACTAAAGTAGTGAGTATTGATAAACACAGAACAAAAGTAGTGGGTAATGATAAACACAGAACTAAAGTATTGAATAATGATAAACACAGAACTAAAGTAGTGGGTAATGATAAACACAGAACTAAAGTAGTGGGTAATGATAAACACAGAACTAAAGTAGTGAGTAATGATAAACACAGAACTAAAGTAGTGGGTAATGATAAACACAGAACTAAAGTAGTGAATAATGATAAACACAGAACTAAAGTAGTGGGTAATGATAAACACAGAACTAAAGTAGTGGGTAATGATAAACACAGAACTAAAGTAGTGAATAATGATAAACACAGGACTAAAGTAGTGGGTAATGATAAACACAGAACTAAAGTGTTGGATAATGATGAACACAGTACTAAAGTAGTGAATAATGATAAACACAGAACTAAAGTAGTGGGTAATGATAAACACAGAACTAAAGTAGTGGGTAATGGAACTAAAGTAGTGGGTAATGATAAACACAGAACTAAAGTAGTAGTAATGATAAACACAGTACTAATGTAGTAGGTAATGATAAACACAGTACTAATATAGTAGGTAATGATAAACACAGTACTAAAGTAGTAAGTAATGATAAACACAGCACACTAAAGTAGTGGGTAATGATAAACACAGAACTAAAGTAGTGAGGTATTGATAAACATAGAACAAAAGTAGTGGGTAATGATAAACACAGAACTAAAGTATTGAATAATGATAAACACAGAACTAAAGTAGTGGGTAATGATAAACACAGAACTAAAGTAGTGGGTAATGATAAACACAGAACTAAAGTAGTGAGTAATGATAAACACAGAACTAAAGTAGTGGGTAATGATAAACACAGAACTAAAGTAGTGAATAATGATAAACACAGATCTAAAGTAGTGGGTAATGATAAACACAGAACTAAAGTAGTGAATAATGATAAACACAGGACTAAAGTAGTGGGTAATGATAAACACAGAACTAAAGTGTTGGATAATGATGAACACAGTAACTAAAGTAGTGAATAATGATAAACACAGAACTAAAGTAGTGGGTAATGATAAACACAGAACTAAAGTAGTGGGTAATGATAAACACAGAACTAAAGTAGTGAGTATTGATAAACACAGTACTAATGTAGTAGGTAATGATAAACACAGTACTAATATAGTAGGTAATGTTAAACACAGTACTAAAGTAGTAAGTAATGATAAACACAGCACTAAAGTAGTGGGTAATGATAAACACAGAACTAAAGTAGTGAGTATTGATAAACATAGAACAAAGTAGTGGGTAATGATAAACACAGAACTAAAGTATTGAATAATGATAAACACAGAACTAAAGTAGTGGGTAATGATAAACACAGAACTAAAGTAGTGGGTAATGATAAACACAGAACTAAAGTAGTGAGTATTGATAAACACAGAACTAAAGTAGTGGGTAATGATAAACACAGAACTAAAGTAGTGAATAATGATAAACACAGAACTAAAGTAGTGGGTAATGATAAACACAGAACTAAAGTAGTGAATAATGATAAACACAGAACTAAAGTAGTGTGTAATGATAAACACAGAACTAAAGTAGTAAGTAATGATAAACACAGAACTAAAGTAGTGGGTAATGATAAACACAGAAAATAAAGTAGTGAATAATGATAAACACAGAACTAAAGTAGTGGGTAATGATAAACACAAAACTAAAGTGGTGAATAATGATAAACACAGAACTAAAGTAGTGGGTAATGATAGACACAGAACTAAAGTAGTAAATAATGATAAACACAGAACTAAAGTAGTAAATAATGATAAACACAGAACTAAAGTAGTGGGTAATGATAAACACAGAACTAAAGTAGTGGATAATGATAAACACAGAACTAAAGTAGTGGGTAATGATAAACACAGAACTAAAGTAGTGAATAATGATAAACACAGGACTAAAGTAGTGGGTAATGATAAACACAGAACTAAAGTAGTAAATAATGATAAACACAGAACTAAAGTAGTGGGTAATGATAAACACAGTACTAAAGTAGTGGGTAATGATAAACACAGAACTAAAGTAGTGGGTAATGATAAACACAGAACTAAAGTAGTGGGTAATGATAAACACAGAACTAAAGTAGTGAATAATGATAAACACAGAACTAAAGTAGTTTGTAATTGATAAACACTCTACGAAAGTAGTAGGTAATGATAAACACAGAACTAAAGTAGTAAGTAATGATAAACACAGAACTAAAGTAGTGGGTAATGATAAACACAGAACTAAAATAGTGGGTAATGATAAACACAGAACTAAAGTAGTAGTTAATGATAAACACAGTACTAAAGTAGTAGTTAATGATAAACACAGTACTAACATAATAGGTAATGATAAACACAGAACTAAAGTAGTGGGTAATGATAAACACAGAACTAAAGTAGTGGGTAATGATAAACACAGAACTAAAGTAGTAAGTAATGATAAACACAGAACTAAAGTAGTGGGTAATGATAAACACAGAAAATAAAGTAGGTAATGATAAACACAGAACTAAAGTAGTGGGTAATGATAAACACAAAACTAAAGTGAGTGAATAATGATAAACACAGAACTAAAGTAGTGGGTAATGATAAACACAGAACTAAAGTAGTGAATAATGATAAACACAGAACTAAAAGTAGTGGGTAATGATAAACACAGAACTAAAGTAGTGGGTAATGATAAACACAGAACTAAAGTAGTGGGTAATGATAAACACAGAACTAAAGTAGTGGGTAATGATAAACACAGAACTAAAGTAGTGAGTAATGATAAACACAGAACTAAAGTAGGTATTGTAATAAATTACAATACTATATAGTAGGTAATGATAAACACAGAACTAAAGTAGTAAGTAATGATAAACACAGAACTAAAGTAGTGGGTAATGATAAACACAGAACTAAAGTAGTGAATAATGATAAACACAGAACTAAAGTAGTGGGTAATGATAAACACAGAACTAAAGTAGTGGGTAATGATAAACACAGAACTAAAGTAGTGGGTAATGATAAACACAGAACTAAAGTAGTGGGTAATGATAAACACAGAACTAAAGTAGTGGGTAATGATAAACACAGAACTAAAGTAGTGGGTAATGATAAACACAGAACTAAAGTAGTGGGTAATGATAAACACAGAACTAAAGTAGTGAATAATGATAAACACAGAACTAAAGTAGTAAATAATGATAAACACAGAGGAACTAAAGTAGTGGGTAATGATAAACACAGAACTAAAGTAGTAAATGGTACTAAAGTAATGATAAACACAGAACTAAAGTAGTGGGTAATGATAAACACAGAACTAAAGTAGTGAATAATGATAAACACAGAACTAAAGTAGTGGGTAATGATAAACACAGAACTAAAGTAGTAGGTAATGATAAACACAGAACTAAAGTAGTGAAGTAATGATAAACACAGAACTAAAGTAGTGGGTAATGATAAACACAGAACTAAAGTAGTGAGTAATGATAAACACAGAACTAAAGTAGTGGGTAATGATAAACACAGAACTAAAGTAGTGAATAATGATAAACACAGAACTAAAGTAGTGGGTAATGATAAACACAGAACTAAAGTAGTGGGTAATGATAAACACAGAACTAAAGTAGTGAGTAATGATAAACACAGAACTAAAGTAGTGGGTAATGATAAACACAGAACTAAAGTAGTGAATAATGATAACCACAGAACTAAAAGTAGTGGGTAATGATAAACACAGAACTAAAGTAGTGGGTAATGATAAACACAGAACTAAAGTAGTGGGTAATGATAAACACAGAACTAAAGTAGTGGGTAATGATAAACACAGAACTAAAGTAGTAATGATAAACACAGAACTAAAGTAGTGGGTAATGATAAACACATTACTAAAGTAGTGGGTAATGATAAACACAGAACTAAAGTAGTGAGTAATGATAAACACAGAACTAAAGTAGTGGGTAATGATAAACACAGAACTAAAGTAGTGGGTAATGATAAACACAGAACTAAAGTAGTGGGTAATGATAAACACAGAACTAAAGTAGTGGGTAATGATAAACACAGAACTAAAGTAGTGGGTAATGATAAACACAGAACTAAAGTAGTGGGTAATGATAAACACAGAACTAAAGTAGTGGGTAATGATAAACACAGAACTAAAGTAGTGGGTAATGATAAACACAGAACTAAAGTAGTGGGTAATGATAAACACAGAACTAAAGTAGTGGGTAATGATAAACACAGAACTAAAGTAGTGGGTAATGATAAACACAGAACTAAAGTAGTGAATAATGATAAACACAGAACTAATAGTGAAGTAATGAAAAACACCTAGAGCTAAAGTAATGATAATGATAAACACAGAACTAAAGTAAAGTGAGTGGGTAATGATAAACACAGAACTAAAGTAGTGGGTAATGATAAACACAGAACTAAAGTAGTGGGTAATGATAAACACAGAACTAAAGTAGTGGGTAATGATAAACACAGAACTAAAGTAGTGGGTAATGATAAACACAGAACTAAAGTAGTGGGTAATGATAAACACAGAACTAAAGTAGTGAATAATGATAAACACAGAACTAAAGTAGTGGGTAATGATAAACACAGAACTAAAGTAGTGGGTAATGATAAACACAGAACTAAAGTAGTAAGTAATGATAAACACAGAACTAAAGTAGTGGGTAATGATAAACACAGTACTAATAAAGTAGTGAATAATGATAAACACAGAACTAAAGTAGTGGGTAATGATAAACACAGAACTAAAGTAGTGGGTAATGATAAACACAGAACTAAAGTAGTGGGTAATGATAAACACAGAACTAAAGTAGTAAATAATGATAAACACAGAACTAAAGTAGTGGGTAATGATAAACACAGAACTAAAGTAGTAGTGAATAATGATAAACACAGAACTAAAGTAGTGGGTAATGATAAACACAGAACTAAAAGTAGTGGGTAATGATAAACACAGAACTAAAGTAGTGGGTAATGATAAACACAGAACTAAAGTAGTGGGTAATGATAAACACAGAACTAAAGTAGTGAATAATGATAAACACAGAACTAAAGTAGTGGGTAATGATAAACACAGAACTAAAGTAGTGAATAATGATAAACACAGAACTAAAGTAGTGGGTAATGATAAACACAGAACTAAAGTAGTGGGTAATGATAAACACAGAACTAAAGTAGTGGGTAATGATAAACACAGAACTAAAGTAGTGGTGGTAATGATAATACATAAGACTTACTAAAGTAGTGAATAATGATAAACACAGAACTAAAGTAGTTTGTAATTATAAACACTCTACTAAAGTAGTAGGTAATGATAAACACAGAACTAAAGTAGTAAGTAATGATAAACACAGAACTAAAGTAGTGGGTAATGATAAACACAGAACTAAAGTAGTGGGTAATGATAAACACAGAACTAAAGTAGTAGTTAATGATAAACACAGAACTAACATAGTAGTTAATGATAAACACAGTACTAACATAATAGGTAATGATAAACACAGTACTAAAGTAGTGGGTAATGATAAACACAGTAATAAAGTAGTGGGTAATGATAAACACAGAACTAAAGTAGTAAGTAATGATAAACACAGAACTAAAGTAGTGGGTAATGATAAACACAGAACTAAAGTAGTGAATAATGATAAACACAGAACTAAAGTAGTGGGTAATGATAAACACAAAACTAAAGTGGTGAATAATGATAAACACAGAACTAAAGTAGTGGGTAATGATAGACACAGAACTAAAGTAGTAAATAATGATAAACACAGAACAAAGTAGTAAATGGGTAATGATAAACACAGAACTAAAGTAGTGGGTAATGATAAACACAGAACTAAGGTAGTGGGTAATGATAAACACAGAACTAAAGTCGTGGGTAATGATAAACACAGAACTAAATTAGTAAGTAATGATAAACACAGTACTAAAGTATTGAATAATGATAAACACAGAACTAAAGTAGTGGGTAATGATAAACACAGAACTAAAGTAGGGGTAATGATAAACACAGAACTAAAGTAGTGAGTAATGATAAACACAGAACTAAAAGTGAGTGGGTAATGATAAACACAGAACTAAAGTAGTGAATAATGATAAACACAGAACTAAAGTAGTGGGTAATGATAAACACAGAACTAAAGTAGTGGGTAATGATAAACACAGAACTAAAGTAGTGAATAATGATAAACACAGGACTAAAGTAGTGGGTTATGATAAACACAGAACTAAAGTGTTTAATGATAAATACATTACTAAAGTATCATCTAAACAAAAACCTCAGTACTAAAGTATCATATACAGAAACCTCACAACTAAAAAATTAGGTACTGACAAACACAGTACTAAAGTAGTAAGTAATGATAAACAAAGTACTAATGTAGTAGGAAATGATAAACACAGTACTAATGTAGTAAGTAATGATAAACACAGTACTAATATAGTAGGTAATGATAAACACAGTACTAAAGTAGTAAGTAATGATAAACACAGCACTAAAGTAGTGGGTAATGATAAACACAGAACTAAAGTAGTGGGTAATGATAAACACAGTACTAAAGTAGTGGGTAATGATAAACACAGAACTAAAGTAGTGGGTAATGATAAACACAGCACTAAAGTAGTGGGTAATGATAAACACAGAACTAAAGTAGTGGGTAATGATAAACACAGTACTAAAGTAGTGGGTAATGATAAACACAGAAGTAAAGTAGTTGGTAATGATAAACACAAAACTAAAGTTGTGGGTAATGATAAAAACAGTACTAAAGTAGTGAATTATGATAAACACAGAACTAAAGTAGTGGGTAATGATAAACACAGAACTAAAGTAGTGGGTAATGATAAACACAGCACTAAAGTAGTGGGTAATGATAAACACAGAACTAAAGTAGTGGGTAATGATAAACACAGAACTAAAGTAGTGAATAATGATAAACACAGAACTAAAGTAGTGGGTAATGATAAACACAGAACTAAAGTAGTGGGTAATGATAAACACAGAACTAAAGTAGTGGGTAATGATAAACACAGAACTAAAGTAGTGGGTAATGATAAACACAGTACTAAAGTAGTGGGTAATGATAAACACAGAACTAAAGTAGTGGGTAATGATAAACACAGAACTAAAGTAGGGATAATGATAAACACAGTACCAATGTAGTGGGTAATGATAAACACAGAACTAAAGTAGTGGGTAATGATAAACACAGAACTAAAGTAGTGGGTAATGATAAACACAGAACTAAAGTAGGGATAATGATAAACACAGTACCAATGTAGTGGGTAATCATAAACACAGAACTAAAGTAGGGATAATGATAAATACAGAACTAAAGTAGTGGGTAATGATAAACACAGAACTAAAGTAGGGATAATGATAAATACAGAACTAAAGTAGTGGGTAATGATAAACACAGTACTAAAGTAGTAAGCAATGATAAACACAGTACTAAAGTAGTAAGCAATGATAAACACAGTATTAAAGTAGTGAATAATTATAAACATTCGACTAAAGTAGTGAATAATAATAAACACAGAACTAAAGTAGTGGATAATGATAGACACAGTACTAAAGTAGTAAGCAATGATAAACACAGTATTAAAGTAGTGAATAATGATAAACACAAAACTAAAGTTGTTGGTAATGATAAAAACAGTACTAAAGTAGTGAATAATGATAAACACAGTATTAAAGTAGTGAATAATTATAAACATTCGACTAAAGTAGTGAATAATGATAAACACAGAACCAAAGTAGTGGGTAATGATAAACACAGAACTAAAGTAGTGGGTAATGATAAACACAGAACTAAAGTAGTGAATAATGATAAACACAGAACTAAAGTAGTGGGTAATGATAAACACAGAACTAAAGTAGTGAGTAATGATAAACACAGAACTAAAGTAGTGAATAATGATAAACACAGAAGTAAAGTAGTTGGTAATGATAAACACAGAACTAAAGTAGTGAATAATGATAAACACAAAACTAAAGTTGTGGGTAATGATAAAAACAGTACTAAAGTAGTGAATTATGATAAACACAGTATTAAAGTAGTGAATAATTATAAACATTCGACTAAAGTAGTGAATAATGATAAACACAGAACAAAAGTAGTGGGTAATGATAAACACAGTACTAAAGTAGTGAGTAATGATAAACACAGTACTAAAGTAGTGGGTAATGGTAAACACAGAACTAAAGTAGTGGGTAATGATAAACACAGAACTAAAGTAGTGAATAATGATAAACACAGAACTAAAGTAGTGAATAATGATAAACACAGAACAAAAGTAGTGGGTAATGATAAACACAGTACTAAAGTAGTGGGTAATGATAAACACAGTACTAAAGTAGTGGGTAATGGTAAACACAGAACTAAAGTAGTGGGTAATGATAAACACAGAACTAAAGTAGTGAATAATGATAAACACAGAACTAAAGTAGTGAATAATGATAAACACAGAACTAAAGTAGTGGGTAATGATAAACACAGAACTAAACTAGTGGGTAATGATAAACACAGAACTAAAGAGTGGGTAATGATAAACACAGAACTAAAGTAGTGGGTAATGATAAACACAGAACTAAAGTAGTGAATAATGATAAACACAGAACTAAAATAGTGGGTAATGATAAACACAGTACTAATGTAGTGGGTACTGACCAACACAGAACTAAAGTAGTGGATAATGATAAACACAGAACTAAAGTAGTAAGTAATGATAAACACAGTACTAATGTAGTGGGTACTGACCAACACAGTACTAAAGTAGTGGGTAATGATAAACACAGAACTAAAGTAGTGGGTAATGATAAACACAGAACTAAAGTAGTGAATAATGATAAACACAGAACTAAAGTAGTGAATAATGATAAACACAAAACTAAAGTAGTGGGTAATAATAAACAGTAATAAAGTAGTGGGTAATGATAAACACAGTACTAAAGTAGTGGGTAATAATAAACACAGTATTAAAGTAGTGAATAATGATAAACACAGTATTAAAGTAGTGGGTAATTATAAACACTCTACTAAAGTAGTAGGTAATTATAAACACAGTACTATAGTAGTAGGTAACAATAAAAGGTAATGATAAACACAGTATTGAAGTAATATGTAATGATAAACTCTGTACTAAAGTAGTGGGTAATGATAGACAGTGCTAAAGAAGTAGCTTATGATAAGCGCAGTAGTAAAATCGTTTGTTATGATAAACACAGTACTAAAGTAGTAGGTAATAATGAACACAGTACTACAGTAGTAGGTGATGATAAATGCAGTACTTATATAGTAGGTGATTATGTGCTAAATGTGAAATGAAGTTAAAGAAATTTATAATCCTTCTTCAGTTTTCTTCCAGATCAGAGCCCAAGTCAGACCCCTCAACTATATTAAATAAAAACTTTTTATTTTATTTAGTTAACAGATTGGGCATGGATCAAAATAAACCAATGACTAAGACCTTTATTTAGAAATGATAATGGAAATCACTTCTTTGATTAATGATAATTAAAAATAATTATTTTTACTGTATATTTGTTTTCACTCTGTGTTAACAATTATCACTGATGTTTAAAAATTCATATTTTGAGGTTAACAAAAACAAAAATGTTTCTCAAAACCCTTTTATTAAAAAAATTCTCACTTTGGTGTTAACAATTTCTCACTTTGAACGTAAAACCCTGTAAGCAACTTATTTACTTATACCTTAAAATTTATTTAAATTTTTAAAAATTTTCTTCTGGATTTTTTTATTGCAAATTCTTTGGTCAAGTCCTCAAAACTAATGTGGTGAGACAAATCTGTTTCTATACTTAACAGAGACAAGGCATCCAGCCTGTCTTGTCGCATAGTTGTACTGTTTGGATTTTTAACATGCTTGCTATGTGAAAACAAATGCTCAGCTGTGCAGTTTGGAACCATTAATGTTAAAAATATACACAATGCAACTTCTACGTTTTGAAATGCACACTCAATTTTGTCTTCTGAAACTATTTTGTAAAGTTCAGCATGACTGAATCTGGTTTTTACAGTTTTTGTTGAACTGAACTTATGGCACACATGTGAGTGAAACTGCAGATAGATTAGTGTCCAAGTCCTCTGGGTAAGCATCAATTAGCTTTTGGGAACACAGAAAGTACCTTTCAGTTTCAGCAGATGAAGTGACGTCATTTGACACATCACTAAGGAAAGAAAACCTGTTTGTACACCTCACCTCTTCTTCTCATCTGGGTTTCTGGTTTGTCAACAATTGTGTAGAAGGTGGTGATACGAAATTTATCTCTAGCATTCAGATCTACTTCTTGTGCATCTCAGTCATTTAATACCTTCTTTCTGACACACTTGCGAGTTTGAGCTGCATTGTAATCAACATCTAATATTTCCCTTGCAACTGCTTCAAATCTGTCAAAACCATCCCTTAAAGTTGGTAGTTGGTCAGCTAATGACCTGTACATATCTGCATGTGCTCTTAAGTTCACATCCACATTTTGTAGAACTTGAGTTGCTTTATGAAACTTTGCAAAATATCATCTCACATGATCAACATAAAAACAGTTTCTAGCTCTTGCATCTTATTTGCAAAATTGTCCGCTTCTCTTCTAGTGTCTCCCTTTTGTGACTGGTTTTCAACTAGACATTCTAAAGCTTCCAAAATATTAAATAAAAACTTCAAAATTGCTGTTGTTGCCATAGCATGTGCCTCCCATCTGGTATCAGAGAGGTATTTTAACACACTTTCATTTCAAAGACAAGGTTTAAAAATTTTCCACCAGCTGGTTGAGGCTGAAAAAATGTATAGAGCAAAGGCATTGTAGAGAAAAAAATTAATTGTTATTTGACAGCAGTCAACAGTAATTTGGCCTAACAGATTTAGTGAATGGGTTGCACAGGGCACATATATGTCAAAGTTATTTTCTTCTAAAATACTTTCCTGCATCAACCTTATAACACCCAGACACGTTAGCACCATTGTCGCAAGACAGACCCCTACATTTGGAAAAAATAAGTTTGCAAACTTCCCATAAGTACTGCAATACCTGGTTTGCCATTTCCTCACCAGTATGGCTTTTTAGTTCCAGAAAGGTTAAAAAGCATTCAATAGGCTACCCATCTTTTAAGTATTGAAGTACAACACTTAACTGGTCTATATGTGATGGATCTGGCGTAGAGTCAACTGACAAGCTAAAATAACCAGAAGAATTGACTTCATCAACAATGAACGCGTAAACCTTTTGAACCATTGGTTCAATGAGTTCTTCACAGGTGGTTTTGGACAAGTAAGAAGGATTTCCTTTTCTAGAATTTCCATATTTCGAAATGTGCTCTGCTAAAAATGGTTCGTACAAACTGACTTATGAGCTCAAACAGCTCAAAATTCCCATTATGCAGTGAACCAAATTTTTCATCTATACCTCGAAAAGCCAGACCATGTTCAGCTATCATACAAATAACAGATATTACACATTCTAATACATGTTCCCAATAATTTCACTCTTTTTTAATTTGTTTTTCCCACTCTTGTCGCAAGCCTAAACCTTATCTGCGAGTTAAGTATGTTAGCACAGAGTCTCGGTGAGGAGTATTTCTTTCATGATGATTAATTAAAATAGTATTTCGCCAGTCACTGAACCCTTCTCTTTCAACAAAACGTGAAGAAAATTTAAGAGCAAAAAGTTTACAAACAAAGCAGTAACCCTGTTGATGGTGAATACAATAACCACTCTCTCTTATATTGCTCACCATTGGCTTTTAGCCCAATGAAAAGTTTTTGCGAACAGTATCTCGTTGGTTTGCCACTATTAAAAGTCTGGTAAGATTTGCTAAATGGCTCACTGTGGTGTTGACAATCAGCGGGTCCACAAACAATTCAATAAGCCACATCATCAGCAGAGAAATCAAGCCATAACCCTGGATCTCTTGCTTCAGTTTCTTCAACTTTTGTAGACTGAAGCATTTTACCATAGTCCAGTAGATTTTCATTTTCAGCAATTATTTCAACTTCCGACTGTCTTGTAGAGCTACTTGCATCAATATTAACACTAGAGATATCAGGAGAATTTACAGGCAAAGTGAGATCATTTGTGAGACTTGTGCCAGTTGAGCCAACCTGTGACGCCTCAACATCATCATGATGTTCTGGCCTTGAAGTGGACAAAGTGGTACTTGTATGTGTGTTGCTTGGTTCAACTTCAATCTTGTCAGAGTCAGATGCTTTATAAGTGACTTCTGATGGTGGAGATGAGTTTTTACTTGGAAGATCATGTTGTGTAAGTTCAGTGAAAAAATGAGTCAACTTTCCAGTCTTGGTCACTAAGTCCAAAGCCTTTTGTTGGTTTTTTTTGCCAGTTTTCTCTTTTGTGCACCACTTAACTGAATACGTTTCATCTTGCAGTCTGAAAAATACAGAAACAAACTTAAAAATAAAACACAAAAGAATATGGATCATATAATGATTAGAAAAACATTGAAATTCATAAAGAAAAACGTCATTAAGAGAGTCAAACATACTAAACTCTAGGTCTACATTTAGACAAAGATTGTCAGAAAGTTATCCTTGGACCTAGGTCCATCAGCACATACACATGAATTCATAAATACCTTTATTGACTTGCTGCATCCTGATTCATTGAAAACCGTTCAAGACCAGTTTTGAATCGATTCAAGACTGGCTTCAATCCATTTTAGGATAATTAGTTTTCAATCATTGCAAAAGTTTCATTAAGGTTGTTACCATGGTAACTGTATGCAAGAAGCAATGTCAATGGTATTATGCAAATCTATTGTGAGCCAAAAAGTATTCCAAAACAATTTGTGATCAAATCACATACTGTAGTAGCCCACATACACAGTAATCATTCTGTATTAGTACACATACATAACATATAATCAATTGTAAACAGTACTGCACATTGAACTACTGAATACTGGGTTAGGCCTAATCTAGAGTACCTTAATCCTACTTAAATATCTGAAGGATTAGTTGTAACCTCAACTTTGAACTCCGTTTTGACCCAGGGACTTTAGAAGAGCCAACAAACAATACATCAGCAAAATAGGTATATGTCTGATACTTTATCTGCACGCCTGGATGCGAAGACAAATTCATTATTCCAGGCTACAGTATCATTTCCAGTGTACTTGCACTAAATAATTACAGGATTTAGGCCTAACATTATTGTCACTCGGTTCTCAGATAACAAGACTAACCTAAGGCCTAATACTAATACATTGCAACTGAATCGACTAACGTAAACCTAGTACTCAATATTAACCTTGCTCACGTGAACTTGTTCAATTCATGCACGTTTTCAGATAATCCTAAATTGATTTTATTGATTTGTCGGTTCTTTACAGTATCTTTGTATGACCACGGTGCCACAGTACTGTACTACTACTAATAGTATAGTGTATACATAACAACGTTAAAAATCATGTTGTCATACATGTAAAAGTCTTACGCAATTTGACCTAAAAGGTCGAATTATCGCCTTTAGACTGCTCCGATCAGTCAACTGTTTTCCCAGCCTTTCAGAAATGTAATAGAACACATACTGATCTGAATTTATAGTCGCAAAACAGTTGAATTACACATAAAAGTTTGTCGTCGTAGTCTCCGTCTTTCTGTCTCGGATTGTTCTTTCGTCTCATAAAAACATATCACCAGAGGGCCGGGCCGGCTCTTTGATATTATGACGTCAGGATAAGATCAAGGAAGAAGTAAGGAGAATATAATTGTAACCTCCATTCATGGGTCTAAAAATGTCATATTTTACAAAATTTTAGTGGCTATGTATGAATGGAGATAAAAAACAAGGGTGTCCGGTCTTAAATCACATTTACGACCAGGCATCCTTGTATTTATCCCTTAAGTAAATCTCAGCTTCAGATCTGTTTGTTTTATTACATAATCACAAGGGAATATACACATGCCTAAATACTCATATAAGTTACATGTAATCTATGAACGGTGGCATTACTACAGTGGAATTCCTGTCTAAATTTTTCTTGGTATGAAAAATTTCAAAACATGTACTCGCACACAAAGGAGGTTTTTTTTTACAGCAAGTTGTTTGAAGCCAAAAAAAATTACGGCTCAGAAAAGCTTCAATGAAGAACACACTTAAACAAATATTACAAAACACAATGAATAATGCAATATTAACGCAAATAGAACTAAAACAAACGAGATAATAACCCAAATATAACGTACGAAAACAGAAGCAGAGAAAAACATAAAACTAGCCACGTCTCTGTATACATCTGTCACCATTTCGTTTGACTTATGTTTTTGTGGTATTATATTCTTATTTTTCTGTAGATGTGATTGAATAAGGCTGTAAAAGGTAAAACAAAACAATTTCACTGCCTATAATTTCTTGTTAACAGCCACAACTGAAGGAGTGAATGGGAAAAAACATTTCATCTTCAAGATCAGACATCATAACATACGATCATCTTTTACCTGAAGTTTTATCAACATTTTGTACTGTTCTTTACAGTAATATTTCGTAAATCAATGACTTTTTACTTCAGATACACAGTTTAGTAGTTTCTCAAAACATTAGTCGCTCCTCGAGCTAAAGGAAACTTTTTTTTAACAATGCAGAGTGAAGTCGAACACGGCAGATAAAAACAATTACAAAAAAATCGACTAAAGTTGAGTGTGGCAGTGAAGAAGTCAAGGACACGATAGCTAGGGGAAACACTCCTTGGTGCCTCCCTTCCCTTGGTGCCCCCTTCCCCTGGTGCCCCCCTTCCCTTGGTGTCCTAAGCACGTGCTTATTTTGATTAATGATTATTCTAGAACTGCCTTTGTAAGTTCTTGTTTTAACGTGTAGTAAACTGAAATTAATATAACAACAAAACTGTGGTATTTTCGTATCATTTCATTGAAGTAGCCCCCCCCTGCTAGTGCAGCGGTAAGTCTACGGATTTACAACGCTAAAATCAGGGGTTCGATTCCCTTCTGTGGGCTCAGCAGATAGCCCGATGTGGCTTTGCTATAAGAAAACACACACAAAAACACACTCATTCAACCAAATTAAACTACAAATTTTCTAAGTGTTCATTTCGAACATTGAATAGACGTTTTATCCT
This sequence comes from Tachypleus tridentatus, assembly GCF_004210375.1. Taxonomy (NCBI): domain Eukaryota; kingdom Metazoa; phylum Arthropoda; class Merostomata; order Xiphosura; family Limulidae; genus Tachypleus; species Tachypleus tridentatus. The sequence goes on along the minus strand of NC_134832.1, from coordinate 149,583,642 downwards.
CAAATTCTAGTTTTTAATTCCTATATTTTAGAGGAAACAAGTTAAATATCTTATAAAGTAACATTTATTAATTAGTTATTGTTGAGTTATAAATAGTGTCTCACTTTGTTTATTTTTATTTATATTAATATGATCCATGGAAGTGTATTAGTTTGCTACAATAATACAGTAAATTCGTATTTAACGAATATCAAAAACAAATAATTGTATAACATTTATCACAACTGAAGAGTGGATACGTTTATATTCAATATAGGTTTTCCGCAGTCAGCAAAATCTAGTTATCTTTATAAATAGCAAGTTCTCCGTTAGATGGCGACAACACTACAAAGACGCGGGATAAAAATTTTTTTGTTGTTTTTGAATTTCGCACAAATCTACTCAAGGGCTATCTGTGCTAGCCGTCCCTAATTTAGCAGTATAAGACTAGAGGGAAGGCAGCTAGTCATCACCACCAACCGCCAACTCTTGGGCTACTACTTTACCAACGAATAGTGGGATTGACCGTCACGTTATAAGGTCCCCACGGCTGAAAGGGCGAGCACGTTTGGCGCGATGGGGATGCGAACCCGCGACCTTCAGATTAAGAGTCGCACGCCTTAACACGCTCGGCCATGCCGGGCCCGCGGGATAAATAAAAAGTATTTTATTGTTTGTTTGTTTTAAATTTTGCGTAAAGCTACACGAGGACTATCTGCGCTAGGCGTTCGTAATTTAGCAGTGTAAGACTAGCGAAAAGGCAGTTAGTCATCACCACCCACCACCAACTCTTGGGCTACTCTTTTCCAACGAAGAGAGGGATTGACCGTAACATTATAACGTCCTCGCACTGCTTAAAGGGTGAGCATGTTTAAGGTGACGGGAATTCGAGCCCGTGATCCTCAGATTTCGAGTCGAGTGCCTTAACCACTTGGCCATGCCGGGTCACCCATTTTATACAACTGGTTTCTCTTTCGTTGATTAATTATAAAATTTTCATCAACAATTTAAATATTACAATTTTAACATTTAAAGTTTTTAGTTATTAATTTTTACAATGCTACGATATCCTTTTATGTAAAAAATAACACATGAAGTGTACTTAGCGCACAGGAAAGCCACATCCCTGTAATGATACCTACTGTTCAGAGCATTGAAACCTAATCCTGAAACCTTTAAAACTCTTAATTGAAATTAAAAAAGACAGTAATTCTCATTTAGTTTTCATGTCCATTCCTACGACACTGAAAGTTCCTCATGCAGTAAATATATGCGTAATATATATTTCTTTATCTTATTATTATATAACAGGCTGGGCGTTTCCTGATATCAAGCGTGCTGGACTGTAGATTTGAGGGTTCATGGTTCATTTTCCGTTACTGAAAAATGATGATAGTTTCATTCCTCCACTTAAGCAACATAAAGGTGACAAAATCTATTCAGACATTAGCAAACCATCAGGTGGTGTATGCTGTTGACCAGCTGTTGCCATATAGTTTATCAGTCGGAAAAAAGGGACAGCTAGCACAAACAGAATATCCAATACCAAACAGTTAATATATGAAGTTGACTTAATGTCTCTATTATACATGATTTTGATTCATACGCTCATGCACCATGTGCATCTGATAAAAAAACGTGTTTTTTTTTACTTGTGTTAGGCCTATAATTGGGTCGGTTAGTGAACCTAACCTTGCTGTAACTCCTATTTTTGTCAATGGGCTTTGATTACCTTAGTGTTATTCTATTCATTTCAACCAATAGCTGTATTACCCTTTGGTCACGTCATCTAGTCAGTCAATGCATGCAATACTTTCTGACCAACCAGTGGATGCATTACCCCCTAGCCAACCAAGAGACGCATTACTCTCGGGAAAATCAATGGATGCATTACTCCCTGGCCAATTAGTGGATACATTACATTTTGGCTTACAATAAAAGTCACATTCGTTGTTGGGATATACAAACAATGAAGTAACGTATTAATATAATCTCATTGAATATTTTTGATACTTACAGAAAGAAATAAAAATTAAACAAAAAGATTCTAGATTTTATTGAGTTATAATACCAGGATTTCAGTTACATCATTCTCAGTATTGCCAGTTGTAGTTTCCTTTGTTCTGACGTACATTACGCCTTCAGTTTTCACAAACTTCTCTCTTAACAGTTCTGAACTATTTATTATAGTTAGAATTCTGTTTGTTCTGATGCACACTACGTTAATGGGATCGTTTACAAACATAAAGGTTAATTTGTTTTGGCGTTGACTACATCTTCAGAGTTCAATGACAACGTTTGCAACGCGATGTCTTTTTCAGACCCCATGTGTTTCTACGATGAAAGAGGAAAAGCCAGTAATTAGTTTTCAGGGCCTTATAACTTTGTGCCGGGTGTGGTCTAGTTGTTAACTGGCCTGATCGATAGCTGATCTTGTACCGTTAAACAAGATCCGCATTACACACTGTGGATGGACAATAACCTTTTGTTTGTTTGTTGAAGTTCACGCAAAGTTATTCGAGGGCAATCTGCACTAGCCGTCTATCTTTAATTTTAAAGTGATAGTCTAGAAAAAAATGACGGCTACTCAATACAACCTTCCATCGATTCTTGAACTGGTCCTTTATTAACGAATAGTGGAATTGACTCTTACGTTATAAGGCCCCATCGAACCTGAAAGGACAAGTATGTTCAGTAAAAGGATTCGAACCCGTGGTGAACCTCAGAGTCGAGTAATCTAACCATTAAAGCAGTATTATTACAGTGGTAGTTAATCTCCTAATTTGGGTCAAAGCAGTGGGTGCTACTGATCGGGCTGCCTTCTTTATCATCAGCAGTTCAAAGTTAGGGTCGGTGATAACCCTTGAGGCTCTTTGAACATATCGTATTATTCAGGAAGGAAATACAAAATATCACACAAAATGAAAACTTGTTCTCGCTTCTCACTCGAAAACAAACCTGTTGTAGAAGTTGCTATTCACGACTTGACTGTTTAATTTTGAAATTTAGGATTCAGTCGTAAGGACAAGGCAAACTAATCAGTTGGACAATGAAGTTTTCGATGCTGTTTTAATTAATCTACAACAATTAGTTTTTAATTTATTAATTTTTTTTAATAATACCTATCAAGTATTCAATAAATTTACTATGATTTTTTTCATATAGGCCCAGCAGTGGTACAACAGTATGTCTGCGGACTTACAATACTAGAAACCTGGTTTTGATACTCGTAGTGGGCTAAGCACAAATAGCTCTTTGTACACCTTTGTACTTAACTTCAAATAAACAAAATATTTCACTTCGTTTTAAAGTTTAAAGAATAGTTGGCTTATGTTTCAATAGATTGCAATATTATATAATTGCTTTGTAAGTATGATGGTGATGGGTAATTATATATTGTTTTAAATTTTTATAGAAACTATGATTATAATTTTCTTATTATAAGTCTTTTCCACGTCAACACGGTGACATAACAGTTTACATAAATATTTACGATAACAACCTGAAGTAGTAATTTATAGGTTCTAATATTTTATTTATCAATAGCCAGTTCAAGCAAGTATTATTTCTATATTATATTTATTTCAATACATTTGTATCAACATTACGTGAGTTATTTTCAAACTGGAGCACTCAGGAATATACTTTATCTTCTGGGCTCTTTTAAGCAAAGCTACACAACATTACGATGTACTTGCAACAAATTTGAAAAATCTTTCGGTGGGTTAATTTTAAAACAATGTCGCATTGAGTTATCTGTTGTGTGGACCACGATGAATCAAACCCCAGACTTTAGTGTTGTAAGACAGCTGTCCCACCATAGGAACAGCCTCAGCAAGAAGATAATCTATCTTTTACGTAACCACTGACATTTTTTTTCACTGCGTTATTTGACCATTTCTCTGTTAACAGCGACAAAACGGGCCCGGCATGGCCTAGCGCGTAAGGCGTGCGACTCGTAATCCGAGGGTCGCGGGTTCGCGCCCGCGTCGCGCTAAACATGCTCGCCCTCCCAGCCGTGGGGGTGTATAATGTGACGGTCAATCCCACTATTTGTTGGTAAAAGAGTAGCCCAAGAGTTGGCGGTGGGTGGTGATGACTAGTTTCCTTCCCTCTAGTCTTACACTGTTAAATTAGGGACGGCTAGCACAGATAGCCCTCGAGTAGCTTTGTGCGAAATTCCCAAACAAACAAACAAACAAAGCGACAAAACGTTAGGGAAAGTCTATTGTTAATACTGCCCCCTACAGGAAGACAAGTGAGTTACCCGTAGTGCTGTTTAATTATGTCGGGCCTGACAGGTGCACCACAATTCTGACATTTGCGCCGCTACAATCGAAGAACATTATCAATATAATTTGGGGGGCTTTCAACGTGCAGTATGCAAAATTTCTAATAAAATAGCCACTTAGTCAGTACCCTAACACGTCACGTGACTCTCTCACTTTCAGGCTTCGCATCCTCATCTGCATTCGCAGGCACAAGTGAATCGCTACAGTCAGAAAACGGCTGAGAAATATATCTAACAGAAAAGAGCATATGATGTGTATAAACAGGGGGAACACTAGACGCACAAACAAATAAAAGAATTCATGCAAAACCAAATTATTATTTTTTGTTTGTTTTGGAATTTCGCACAAAGCTACACGAGGGCTATCTGCGCTAGCCGTCCCTAATTTAGCAGTGTAAGACGAGAGGGAAGGCAGCTAGTCATCACCACCCACCGCCAACTCTTGAGCTACTCTTTTACTAACGAATAGTGGGATTGACCGTAACATTATAACGCCCCCACGGCTGGGAGGGCGAGCATGTTTGGCGCGACTCGGGCGCGAACCCGCGACCCTCAGGTTACGAAGCGCACGCCTTAACGCGCTAGGCCATGCCAGGCCCAAAACCAAATTAATAAACACGTTTGTAGAGGTTATCAGTCTAGTATAAAACGTTGAAGAAAATGATTCATTGCTACTTCAATTACGAAGTCAAAATCCGTTGTGTATACATGGAATTAGTTATTCTAAAAGGCACTTTTCACCTGTTGAAGCAATACAACTGTTTCTCGTGCGTTTCCATCACCAGATTTTTTAACAATGATTGTCACACAGACGACGTTCGAGACTCTAGATATATTAAATTTGTCCTTCGGGTGTATATAATCATAGAATCAAAATAGGCTATCGCCAGGGTTGTAGTCGATTCGTTTACCGTATTTTATCTTTCACTCTCTTCTTATAACAAATACAATAAAATCTATAACACTTATAATAAATACTTCAAACAAAAACAGCAGTTTAACATTATTAACGATCTATAACAAATAGCATAATACTAAAATAATAGGCTATTTTACAAACCAGCTGCCACTACATACCTCTTTAGCTGAATATACAACAGCCGATACGGCACCTTTATTAGGCCTATCTATGGTACTTGGTTGGAGTTTATAACCTCAGAAAAGCAAATATCTTTCCTATCATAGAGTTCGTAACTCTTTGAAGGTGTTCCGAATGATCTAAAATTGTTTCTGTTTCCTAAGTTTAAATACAGATAAACGTTGTTGTCTTCTAACACTTCGGTATGAAAACATTGCCTAAATCTAAGAGAATAATTAGTCTAATTTGTGGTTGCTTAGCGGTAAGCAGCAAGTCCTGTTATCACGTGCTTGATTGACAGCAGCTGATCGGTAGCCCTTACCGATAATTGCAATTGTTCTCGTGATGTCGCATTTATAGCGAGACCAAGTTTATTTGCATTTTAATTGGTTTTCTTTTTGCAAATGAAAAGCACGTGTAAAGTTATTGCTGTAATAATACTATATAACCTCCACGTTGTCGTATATGTAGTTGTTTCCGAGTTAAAGTGACTGACTGGCATAATTAAAACCAAACTACACAATACAAGAGAATGTTTTCCATTGATGTAGCTAATGCGCACGCTCTAGTCTTGATGGAAAGTAAAGTAAAATGAAGTTTTCCAAGACTCTGTAAGTATTTCTATACGAAAAAAAAGACGTTTTTGGTAACGAGCTAACAAAAAAAACTACAAACTTTTATCAATAAAAAAATATTCAAATCTGGCAATTTAGTTAAATATTTTCGGTTTTCACATAATAGCCAATCATTATGACCTGTGTATTAATGAAAAGTTTCATACGGTATCCTAAACACAAGAAGTTTACCATGCTCTAATAGTTTAGCTACGAGCGAATCTAAAATGACACTACTTTCCCTTTCTTCATAACAACACAAGCAGTTTGTTATCAACTTCTTCAGTGGCGGCGCCAAGGGGGGCTTGGGGGGCTTGACCCCCAAAATTGAGCCAAGCCCCCTCAGCCCCCAAATATTGTTACCTACATATATTCATAAAATATGAAAAACACAATCGTCGTTGTTGGTTAACAATTAACATCAAAGTGATATAGATCTGTGGAACTCAACGTCTTCATTAAGACGGAAGTATGTGTCATGCGTCCCACAGCAACGTACTGAATGCACTGAAACTCATGCACTGTATTGCCGCTCTCTGTGTAATGCCATTATATCTTGAGCTTTGACGAAGATTAGAGAATCACGTTGATTTCAAGTTACAACAGATCATCAGGGATTTTACTTGATAAACCAAAGATTTCACAGGTATTTACCCATCAATTTCATTTATCTTTTATTGAAAAGTAAAACATAGCATGCATGTATAAATGTACTGTGTACAATTCAAAACTATGAAGCATTTAACCGGTGTTGTGTCCTCTGTGAGATCATTTTGCATTGTGTATCAGCCATCCAAAATTGTACTGATGATTGTGGCATACACTTAAAATTGTGACTTACAATCCAATTAATGTTATACTTATGATTAGATAATAACCTTACATGTTTGTTTGTTTTGTAATTTCGCACAAAGCTACTCGAGGGCTATCTGTGCTAGCCGTCCCTAATTTAGCAGTGTAAGACTAGAGGGAAGGCAGCTAGTCATCACCACCCACCGCCAACTCTTGGGCTACTCTTTTACCAACGAAAAGTGGGATTGACCGTAACATTATAACGGCCCCACGGTTGAAAGGGCGAGCATGTTTGGCGCTACGAGGATGCGAACCCGCGACCCTCAGATTACGTGTTAAGGCGTGCGACTCTAGAAAAATATAATAAAAGGGAATCGATTGAAATTGCCAAAATTTAAAATTATAGGTTAAAAAACCAATAATAAAAAATTAACTAAAAATGTGTATTGATGAAATACTAGTCGATGATGACTTGCTCTCTGAAGAAGCATTATAGGATCATTCTAGCGTTTCCACTAGCCAATCGGAGTTGAGTGATAAAGGTAAGTTAGAAATGCAGTTAAAACTAAAACAAATTGAGCTTGTACAAGCTCGTATCGAAGCTGAGAAAAAACAAGCTCGTATCAAAGCTAAGAAAGAACAAGCCCATATTGAAGCTGAAAGATAAAATAAAAGTTTTGAGGCCGAACGAGCTCGTATCGCAACCAAAAAGAAAAGAGCACGTCTGTGTCGAAACCGAAAGAGAAAGTAAATGTATCGAGGCTAAACACACTCGTATCGAAGCTTAGATGGTAATTATACTGAAAGATATGGAAATTATGCTCAACTCTAATGAACCAAAACAAAATGACAACTTTTACCTCAATTGATACACTAAAGTACCATCATTTAATGAAATTTTTATTTCTTAAGAAAGGTATCCAAACCATGGAATGGCTCACCGCAAAATAGGTATTATTGTTACAGTGTGTTTTAAATACAAGAAACTTGAGCAAGTCTGTCTCTAATAGATTGTACCATAAAGTTAAAGCAGCTATCATCAAAGTATACGAGATAGTAGAGGAACCTTGTCACCAAAAGGTTCGAAGTTATCGCAAACAAAATAGTAAGACGTATATGGAATTTGTCCACGAAAAAGTGGCTTATTTTAACCGATCGTGTAATCCTCTGCACATTGGCAATAGTTTCGACAAGATAAAACAATTGTGTCCAACTGAGGAATTTAAATGTTATACAAATGATGACCTGAACACTTACTTGGATGAAAAAAGTTGAAACACTACAGCTGTTCTTTCCTATGCTTACACTTTAACACAAAAAACCACTTTTCATAAAAAGAATTAGCAAAACTATGTTGTACATTAAGAATCTTAATAAATGTTATTGTGCAGTAGCAATCTTAATGTAGTTTTGTTTATTGTGCAGTAGCAATCTAATGTAGTTTTGTTTATTGTGCAGTAGCAATCTTAATGTAGTTTTGTTTATTGTGCAGTAGCAATCTAATGTAGTTTTGTTTATTGTGCAGTAGCAATCTTAATGTAGTTTTGTTTATTGTGCAGTAGCAATCTAATGTAGTTTTGTTTATTGTGCAGTAGCAATCTTAATGTAGTTTTGTGTGAAGTAGAACACTCGTTCTAGTTTTTGAAAGAACAGTTTATAAGTAACCATCGCGTGAGAAAGTCGTTGTTCATAAAATCTACAAAGTTTCATTTGTTTTTAAATTCTTTCACTACTTAGGATGAGTAAAATAATTTTTACATCCTAGTTATAAATGTACAATTATATCTTACTACTACAGACATTTTGTTTCATCATGCATTTCAAAGAACTGAATATCTTGTTTCTTGAAATAATGTTCTATTTCACCATCTGAAAGTTTTAACGAGTGTCAAAATCTTTTTATTCTGGCCAGGCATGGCCCGGCATGGCCAAGGCGTGCGACTCGTAATTTGAGGGTCGCGAGTTCGCATCCCCGTCGCGCCAAACATGCTCGCCCTTCCAGCCGCGGGGGCGTTATAATGTTACGGTCAATCCCACTATTCGTTGGTAAAAGAGTAGCCCAAGAGTTGGCGGTGGGTGGTGATGACTAGCTGTCTTTCTTCTAGTCTTACACTGCTAAATTAGGGACGGCTAGCACAGATAGTCCTCGTGTAGCTTTGTGTGAAATTCAGAAACAAACAAACAAACAAAAATCCTTTTATTCTTGACGAAAACAACCTATACATGTACAAGTAGAAAATACGTCGATACACGTGAGTAAACACTGAAACTGATGTCGTTGTTTGTTCTTAAAAGAGGGAGAAAGTATAAAGGGTTTTCGAATTATCTAAATAGTAAACAAAACACAATATTTACATTAGAATAAAAAAAAGACCGATACATACTGCCGTTCTTAGATTTTTTGGTTGAAAATGGGAATTTTATGTTTGAAATATATTATATCAAATACTGCTGTATATTTATATTTTAACTATCATAACTCTATTCCAGACTTACAAGATGAATAAAAACAAAGGAATTTATAAACTTGTAAATAAGAATCTTAAGATATGAGAAAACAAGGCAGGAAGCACATAAATAAATAATACCTACAGTATGTACAGTCCTGTTTCTTTCATTTTTTTACCATCTCTATTTGCAGGTTTTGAATTTTCAATTTTCTTATTTGCTGGCTTTTTTATGCTCAACTAAGGGGAAAAATTATTTTATACGGTAGCTAACTTTATACACTGTAATTATGATAAACGTAGCTAGTAATTAGTTAAAACAGCTCATGATGATTTAGTGTAGTTATTAACTACTTGATCGCATTAATTCGAGATGTAAAATATTAAAATATTTTGTTCGAAAATATAGTGAGCATTTATAGCTTCTGTGTAGCTAAATTCTCTCTACAAAATCCATAGCAATGGGCAAGTATATACCTAGACTAAAACACACACACACCAACTACACACGAATAAAATCTTATTAGTAGAAAAGCATCTAAAACATCACTTTAAATAAACCTTTGTGCTTTAAAGTAATTATTATCTGATCTTGTACAGTAAAATTTAATATTTGTGTACTGATTTTTTTTACTCCACCACTTAATATTGTGTAATGGACACAGCATGTTACAGCCATCTGGTGCCCATTTATTATTGGCTGGTGATTCCTGATTCACCCTGTACGTAAGCTTTTTTATGAAAAGAAACTGAATGTTTGTATGAAAACTAGCTTCAGAGGGTAACATCGTTAACACTAGAATTTTCACGTTTTCTAGCTCATGAAAAATATAGAAGAAACAAATTGACTTTGAAATAATCCTGTGATCTTCCCAGTACCATACAAAAGGCTTAGGTGTAATATACCAAACCAGTTTTGTTGTAGGATGTTAATATAATAATAGTAAGAAGAAAAATTACAAACAGGCCGTTTTGAGTGGATTTTCTTTTCCTTTTAAGTCTACATGTATTCTTTTTGTGTGAATTTTTATATGTGTATAACCTTAGCAATCAATAGTAAAGGTTTTAAAGTGTTGTTTGGACTGAATCTTTACTGTTTAAGGTGTTTTTTGTCCGAACGTTTTAGTAATCCCTTGAAATTCTATTAGAGTGGCTCTTAATAAAAGACTGATTTAATTAGTACACAGAGCTAATAAGATAACTCGTACGTCTACTAGTTTTGTATAATAATTATTAACACGAAAGAGTTCTTGATGAAAATGAGTTTCAACGTGAAAGTATATGTAAAGTTTTAAACACCATCGAACAAATATTTATCTCAGAAAAAGATTAGATTTAATAAACACTGTGTTCATTTATTCATCTCTTACACGAACTACTAAAATTAAGCTGGTTGTTATGGTGACTTGAACTGATTTATGTTATGTGTATGTATCCTGATGACTTAACGGGTCTTTAACTTATCTCGTAGTAATGGATATACCCAAAGTTTTAGCAGATCTAAATAAAGGCTGAACTCCATAATAGCTAACAGGATATGTACGATATAACAAAAAAAACTGAGGTCACATACTTTGCCTAGGTTATGAACTTAACAAATGTGTGGGTGGATGCTATAATAAATAACACAAAAATCCTAATTATCACACAGTTTATTTATAGCATAACATATTATTACATTACTACCTCACCACAAGTTTTGTACAAACTTTAAGAACCCAGTATGTATTTACTTATAAGAAAATATACAGAGTGCGACAGTCAAGGTGACTTTGGAGGAAGAGGTAGCGGCGAAAGTTGTGGTGTTGTTACCTGTTTTCAACACCTAGCTCTTGCTGTTCTTCCACAATGTTTCACTTGAGTATTTAATTGATAGTCATTGGCTGCAGAAGTGACTTACAGGTTGAAATTGATACGTTACAGACCAAAGTAGGAAGAGGCTATAACATAAGAGACGGATTTCAACGTTATGGTGGTTGTTGGAGTATAAATTTCAGCTGAGTTTATATTTTTATTGCAACAATGTCGGCCATATTTTTCATTGCATTCTGTCATAGAGATTGAACGTGCACTCTCTGAGATATACATAAGATATTTGTGCCTTTCCCCATACTTTGTATGTTATAGAGAATTTAAAATTTCTATAAGACGTGACGCCATCTATCAACAAAATTAGTGTTAATTTACGTCAAAGGTAATAAATGCTCAATAACAGCATTAATGGGGATGGAGGGGCTTGTTATCCTGCCACTAACATGATCATTGTGCCAAACTATCATCAAATAAAGTTTAGTTGAGATTAGTCCAGTGACCAAGAATTAGTTAAATAACGGATAAACAGACACACTTATTTTGTGCTTTATGTAACCTTGATAGAGGTTAAAGTCTGATCCACATCAGACATTATTTACTTTATAATTTATAGAAATAGTTGACACCACCTACTTTTATTTGGTTTACCATTAATTATGTTTCTAATAGTAGAATTAATTTGTCCATTACAACAAACAAGATTAATCCTTTCTTGGCGTAAAAATTATTAAAGTTAAAGAGTTCACAAAAATACATGATGAGATTCAAAACACAAATAAAATAAACAGTTTAATGAAAATGGGTCGGTTTATATAAAAGACACTTGGGTTTTGTTCATTTAGCTCCTGCTTGAAGTTTGCATACACTGCCATCTGTTGGTGTTTCCTACAAGCTCTTGAGGAAAATTCATATCTGATAAATTGGTCTACAATTGTTTTCGCTAAGCGTTAAATCGTGTATCATGTCCATTATACTAGAGTCAGAGATGGATTTCGACTGACCTTATATTATTCTCGATCATTCTACGATGGATCAGGACTAAAGCAGATTTTTTAAGAGGATATTTAAACTTTTTTTATTTATTTCTGTGGAACGCTATGGACAGTATATGATTTTTTTCATAAGTCAGCGATTCCATTATGACTTTAATGGATTCCATGGCTTATGAGTGATTTTATGACGTTGTTACAACTGATTTAAAGTCTTCGTTTTATCGTCTTTGGATAACGTGCCATTTTATAAGACAATCTATGTCGTGATCTTTATTAAGGTCTGTTGACCTTTTACAAACAAGTGAATAGTGATTACAATCATGCTGTCATAAGACATTAGTATTAGGCCTACTACATTTCTAAACGGAGCATTAGTGTAATGATTCAGAGAAATACATTGTCGGCAAGGATTTCACAAATAAAGTATGGTTGGAATACTACTGTTGTACACTCTTCATTCCTGGAAATCTCTAAAGATAGTATGGTTGGAATACTACTATTGTACACTCTTCATTCCTGGAAATCTCTACACAAATAAAGTATGGTTGGAATACTACTGTTGTACACTCTTCATTCCTGGAAATCTCTAAAGGACCAGATTATAAATGCAATGTTTAAAAATATAATAGGTCTAATACTATTTCTCTATCCATCGAGTTTACTAGATCATTCTCCGACATTTCATATACCTTGGGTTCTCAAAACAAGTGTACCTGTCTCTCAACAACAAGGATCATTCGTTTTGCATGTGCCATCACTATAAATGCTAACAAATTTTCCAATAGCTCCTCCTCTAAGGCCACCAAATAATGTAAATACTAGCGCTACGAGTAATGGTAGTAAGTTTCTGATTAACCGAAGATATATTGGTTGTCAGTAATGTTCTGTATCGTCTAAGTTTCTGTTTTTGCATGTTCATATAGTGAAATTTAAAACATATTCGCAAATACGTATAATAAAATCACTTTTACCTCTGGCACTTATCCCCTTAATTTGTCCACGTCTTGCTTTAGTTATGATAATTGAATCATTGAGCTTACACGTTTAGAAGTAAATATAAGTAGTATGAAAATGTTCCTTCACACAGTGTTGTACATCCAGCTAAATATAACACCAACTCTTCTCATCCTACAAAGGTAATTTCTATCTTTATACTGGTTGATACTGGAAGCTGATTAAGAAAAGAAAGCCCATGAAATTCGAAATTATAGTATGAAATGTTCAGCAGGCTTCCTACTTTTTGTGTATATTGTTTCGAATATCCCTCTCAGCATGCTAACCACACTTCACAGGTATGGCCACGCAATACCTCCACTTTTACAAAGGGTAATCAAGTGGGTTACCTATTCACACCAGCTGTGACCTGTGTTCTAAAGATAATTACCATATTTACTCGATTATAGGACAATCTCAAATATGAGATAAATCCCATTTGCAGAAAGCAAGGGCCAAGCGTGTTAAGGCGTGCGACTCGTAATCTGAGGGTCGCGGGTTCTCATTTCCGTCGCGCAAAATATGCTCGCCCTTTCAGCCCTGGGGGCGTTATTATGTGACGGTCAATCCCACTATTCGTTGGTAAAAGAGTAGCCTAAGAGTTGGCGGTGGGTGGTGATGACTAGCTGCTAAATTAGGGAGGGCTAGCACAGATAGCCCTCGAGTAGCTTTGTGCGAAATTCAAAAACAAACAAATAGAAACCATGTGAAATAGAAACCATGTGAAAGAAAGAAAAAGAGTGTTATAACGTCCTGTTTTGGTCCGCAAATCAATACCATAGCTGAACACATTTGTTGCAAGAATTGGCGATGATCTTGAGGGAATATATGGCACATGTGCACAGACGAATGCTATCTGGACATTCAGGAATGGAACAGGTTATAGTAGAAGAAAGGAACCTATAGCTGGCTGCGATTATAAGACGACTATGAATTTTACAGCCTAATCATTAATTAAAAAAACATATCACCTTATAATCCAGCCAATACGGTACTCAAAAACCGTGACTCAAAAACATTTATATTTTCAGTAGCTAAACATTCTTGAATACTTTTATTTCTGTCGAGGCTACAGTCATGTTAATCAATGGGCATATATTCAATAAATCTTTTTTTTATCTTTACTTGGGTACATACACCACCCACAATTATATAATCTAGAAACAGTCCTGTTCGGAGGTGCATTTGTTCTGATGTTTGTAGTTTCAAATTAATAGGTGAATAACCAGAAGAGTTGGTGGGTTACATATCGATACACTGATAACAGAAAGACACGAAAATTTGATACTTTATCGAATCGAGCATATATATGTAATCACATAATAATCACATAGCGCCACATAGTGTATAAAAGTGGCACTAAGAGGGTAAATTTTGATACTTTTATGCCTCATACTTTCAAATTCTGCAACTTGGGACTGTTGATAGCACTCATTCTAATAAATCATAATGTACTGAATTTCAGTGTATTCAAAATCATTTTAGGGTAAACACTGGAATAGTTTTTACAACAATCATAAAAATAAATGAAAGAAGAATCTAAACTGCCGTCGAGTTCATAACTCTTCGAGTAGATACGTTTTGATATTATTTATACCGAGATGTTCACTGTTTATTCTACTGTCTGAGAAGTAAGGAAGACAATAACGATCTTTTATGGAACAAAGTTAATGACCTCACACTGAGAGCATCGTAAAATAATTTACAGTACCCTCAAGACTGACCAGTCACACTGTTACAACCATGGAGGGTGTTGATGTTGTTCTCTCTGGTACTTAGATGTCAGTCACCTTGGTTGTAGGTAATGGAGAGGCATTTTCCCCGATAAACACGTTTTTTGTAATTTCCCTAAAAAGAAATGAGCTTCGTTAGGGTTTTTGGAGGAAAGCAGAGAAAAATTTCTCTTTTGACAATGTCTCCGCGTAGAGTTCTAGTAGTTATTAATTAGTTGTACACATGACGACACCTATAAACCGAATCGAGACCGATTTCCGGGTTTGGTTTGGTTTGAATTTCGCGCAAAGCTACACAAGGGCTATCTGTGATAGCCGTCCCTAATTTAGCAGTGTAAGGCTAGAGGGAAGGCAGCTAGTCATCACCACCCACCGCTAACTCTTAGGCTACTCTTTTACCAACAAATAATGGGATTGATAGTCACATTATAATGCCCCCACGGTTGGAAGGGCGGGCATGTTTGGTGTGAAGAGGATTCGAACCCGCGATCCTCGGATTACGAGTCGAGTGCCTTAACTACCTGGCCATGACCGCCCCCGATTTCTAGGATCTTAAGTTATGTCTTGAAAGCTATGGGAGATTTTTGCTTTTCAATTTGCCATGTTTTCAGCCAGTGGCCAGATGTTTGATTAGGAAAATGTTTCTTTCTCCTTTAATAATACACAAAACCAACATCACGACCCTCCCAGAGAAGAGTTTGTCCTCAGTAACAGGCTATACAATAATATCGCATCCTATATAGTTTGTAACTGTGTAGTAATACCGTATCTTTCATAGTTACTAGCCATATAGTAGCACCGTATCCCTTATAGTTTTTAACTGTACAAAACAACTGTATTCCTTATAGTTTCTAATCCCGTACAGTTTGTTAACTGTGTAGTACAGCGTATACTTTAGAGTTTTCAAGTGTAACATTCGTTCTTGTTTATTAGTTTCCATTATGTCTCACACTTTGTAGCTGTAACGTTTTATTTAATTAAACTACGGAAGGTTTTTGTGCAACAAAACTGCTTTCCATTTCATTCGTTGGGAAACAGTCACATTTCTTATCATAAAATTAAATGTCAGTTTCACTGATAAACATTTCTTGAACATTTATACCAACATTTGAATTTTTTATAAGACCGCAAATGTAGGGTTGAACTGTAGTTGCCTAGGTGTCGCCTCATGCTCTAAATAATTTAACGTGTCAGTTGGGATAAAGTCGTGAATATAGGCACAGGCTGTAGTTACCTAGGTGTCGTCTCATGCTCTCGATAGTTTAACGCGTCAGTTGGGATATGGTCACGAATATAGGCTCAGGTTTTAGATCCCTAGGTGTTGCCTCATGCTCTGAATAGTTTGACCTGTTAGTTCGGATCAGGTTGCGCATTTGTACTCAAGCTTCAGCTAGCTAGATTGTTGCCCGGTGCCCGTAATAGTTTGGTGTGCGAGTTGGAATACAGTCACACATGTAAGTTCAGGCTCTAGTTACCTAAATTCGAAAATACAAATTTTCTTTTCTCGGACATAAAAATTCAGGCACTGGCTACATACAAATGTCATCCCATTCGATGGTCACGTAGGTGTGTCACCTGATACATAGGTTATCTAAGTAACTGGCCACATGGCTACGTCACCTGAAACATCGTTTACCTAAATAACCGGACACGTAGATACACCAGTTACCAAGATATTCAATGTAAGGTATGTATTTTACAGTTATTACATTGTAAAGTTCTGATTTAAAGTCTGTAAACTTGAGTGATAATGTGGTGGTAATTGATATAAAAAAGTTAACTTAAATAGTTGCGCTCATGGTATATGTTTTTCATTGCACGAGTTTCTCTGAATTTTCAATACCACAACTGTCAATTTCCATCACAAATGCCCCCCCAGTGGCAAAGCGGTGTGTCTGTGCTAAAATCCAGGCTCCGATATCTGTGGTAAGTAGTGCACAGATAACCCATTGTGTATCATGTGCTTAATTTCAAGCAAACAACCAAACCATCAAAGATTTTCAGTACAAAACTTTTCAGTTACCATCATATACGCTCCAACATGGCCAGGTGGGTTAAGGCGTTTGACTCGTAACCTGAGGGTCGAGGGTTCGAATCCCCGTCGCACCAAACATGCTCGCCCTATCAGCCGTGGGGTGTTATAATGTGACTGTCAATCCCACTATTAGTTGGTAAAAGAGTAGTTCAAGAGTTGGTGGTGGGTGGTGATGACTAGCTGCCTTCCCTCTAGTCTTACACTGCTAAATTAGGGACGGCTAGCACAGATAGCCCTCGTGTAGCTTTGCGCGAAATTCAAAACAAACCAAAACCATCAAGTATTCAATAAAACACTACTGCGAGTCTCGAAAATATGCTGAATGTAACATCTGTCAGTTTCCATTACTCTAGAAATTGCAGAGACCCGCAAAACCTTGTTGGCAAATTCGTATCCTTATTATATTTATACAGTATTTATTTAAATATAGTATTTACAGGGTAATACAAACAGAATGGTATCTGAGACACCAAAACGAGTAAATTCAGTTTTACTTAGGTCGTACTTTATAAAATCTAACGTCTGAAGCCTAAGTTCGATATAGAGATAAACTGACACTGTAGCGAGTGCGTTTTCTATATTAGCTTATTTAGGACTAAACTATACTGTACTTAAATATTATCTCTGACTTAGAATATTATTGTAGGACCTTATGTCAGAACCTTTCTCAGAAGTTTAAACTTTTAATGTTGTTGTACTAAATAGTTAATGAAGGACACTTACATCTACCTTCCTTTGTTATTTCTTCATTTATAGAGCAGTTATAGTGACTTTATCATTGAACTTTCCAGCTCTCTGGCGCATGTAGGAGCTTGCACTATTTTACTGGGTAAAAATTCTTTGTGCGTCGTCTTACCGACAGCAGAATCACACCATAACAAGATTGAATGAGTAACGCAAAACCCAATCTGAGTGAAAAAATATATATGTTTACAGCCGTCAATCTATAGCAATAAGTACCTGTTTAACTTTACGAGGTGTTCCATGTTCGATTGGTACAAGACTAGAATCATACCGAGTAAGGCAACAAAACAGACTTGTTATAACATTATCACATAAAACATTATATTACACACGTATATATGTGTATAAGGTAACAAAAAATATTTGGAATTTAGATACATATTGTATTTTATAAATGAACAGCAAAAATAATACAACTTCGAAAAAAACTAAAAGGAGTTAGGATTCAACTTCATGAGCCGATGCACCATTAACATCCAAGTTAAACAGTCAAATTCGGTAGTTAGCCCTAAAATTATTAACTACCCATTGAAAAGACGTTATTCCTAGGACTGAGACAGATATAAACATAAAAAAATATACACAATTAATTTCCATATTTATTAAAAATTCAATTTCCACCGAAGTAATAGTTTGGTAATAATAAAGTAGTAATTGTAGTAATATATATTGCAATCCCTTTTTTATTCTTGATAAGATTTATTGAGATTCAAAAGTTTTAGGATTACTCAAAAATGCAAACAGTAATAAGCAGCTATACTAAATATGTATTGTTTGTTATGAGTTCCTAAAAGTTAAGTGTACGTAGTTACAGTAAATAATAGCAATCTCTATCACATTTTCTTATTTAATGTTCATGGTGGAGTTTCTTATACTTAGGGTTATTCCACCCTGTTACACTCAAAGTGTCTTTTGTTATAAGCAAGGTAGATATGATCTTCTCCACCTCCTGTTCCACAGGGATTTCGCGTGCAAATTAACCACGTGACTTAATGGCCCTCTACTAAGTAATTCCCCAAAACCACATAAACTGTGGTTAAAGATACAGATAATTACCTTCTACATCAAAACAAAGCGGTTTAACTCTGTCCCTGTGTACACTTAACCCTAAATCACAGTTATCCACTGAGGCCCAACTTCGTTAGTTATTGTAAGGGTAATCAGACGTCCCAGTTTTGCCAGTACAGTACAAACTGGTTTGGTATTTTGTCCCAGTGTCCCGAGGAAACTTCTAAAGACTCATAAAATGTCCGTGTTTTAATTATAATGACATCAAATTGACAGTCACATCAAATGCGCGAATGTAATAGGCCTGCCTGACTTACTTAGAATGATAGTTAAAAATTGTCTTGTCTGTTTGTTTTAAAGTTATAGTTTAAGATCGTATCATATCTCCATTTTAGAATAATAATTAAAGAGAGTATGACTCTTGAAAATATTTACAGTAAGTATCAAAAGAAGTAATGTTTCTTAAATAACACGTGCTACTGCAGCGATACCTCACTTTGTACAAGAACTGACACAACCGAACTACATTTTGTACAATAATCAGTACGACAGAAACGTTGTATTCTGTAGAGGAACTGTAACTGACAAAATTCTAATACTCTTTGTACAGGAGTCCCTACTGTCCAATATATTATATACAAAAGCCGCTATTGCTAAAACACTAATATACTTTATACAGAAGCCGTTACTGCCAAAACGTTACTACATTTTGTACAGGCACTGATACTTTCGGAATCCTAATATAGTTTGTATAGCAATGATTTGGTATTGTACAAAAGCTAATATACTTTGTATCGGAGCCGGTACTAATATACTTTGTATCGGAGCCGGTACTAATATACTTTGTATCGGAGCCGGTACTAATATACTTTGTTTCGGAGCAGTTTTTAATAAACTTTGTTTGATAACGAGTACTGCCGAAACGCTAATACATTTTGTACAGTGTTGCCGAAACGCTGAAACATTTTGTACAGTGTTGCCGAAACGCTGAAAGACTTAATACAGAAATTGTAATGACAAAACATGAATGCACTTTGTACAGGAATTAAAACTATCGAAACGCTATAGTCTTTGTACAGCGACACCGCGGGATATATATATATATATATAACAAAATTAATATTTTGGATATAATTTTTTTATCATTTTCCTGTTCTATAAATATCAAATATATATTCCTTTTGAAAAAATCCTGCAGGGGCGTTATAAAAATTTCTAAAAATGATAACTTTGAATTATTCCTTAACCTTGACGTTTAAAGTGTTTAAAGTAATTAGTAACCATAAATACCAAATATATTCAAAAGGAAATCACTGAATTATTTGAAATATTTTTAAGGCGTAAGTCTATATATTTATATACGATATATAATTCCACTAATACCTGAAATTTTGGTAGTTACACAACTAGTGCACGATAGTGTTGCGATTGTGTATCCCATATATAAATAACGCTGTATTCGCAGGTGTCTTTATTATAAACACCTGATAAAAATTTTGAATAACAGTCCGTCGGTAAGGGTTACAATAGGGTTTGATTCCCTGAGGTGATCACAGTAGGTGTCGTGTTTTTGCTCTAAAAATACAAAAAAACTCCGAACGGCAATTTGTTATTGTTACTGGTTCTGTTTGACAGGTCCCTTGGTGGGTTAGCGGTAAGTTTAGGGACTTCCAACGCTAAAATCCGAGGTTCGACTCCTTCAGTGGACAGATGTCAAAACCTCATTGTGTGTCTTTGAGTTACGAGATAAGATAAACACGGAATTTTGTTTTCTTTATTGAACCAGCCGTCCTTAATTTAGAAGTGGTAGACTAGAAGGAAGACAGCAGATCAACCCCACTCACCGCCAAGTTTTTGGTTACTTTAATTAACAAGTGAGCTTTATCGTCGCGTTATTATAACGCTCTTACGGCTGAAAGGGCATGTATGCTTAGGCAACAAACAAACCAGATTATCATAACAGCATCTGTTCGACGGTATGTTACGGTTGCTGATTCACAAACATGGACTTCGGTGAGTAAGTTATTCTGTTGTTTTTATAGGTGTTCTAATGCTTTTTTAACTATTTAGCAAGAATGTCGATAGCTTTTTCTTAAATATTTCCGGATAGTTTTAGCTTCGAGTAATCATAAAAAAAATACTGCCTGCGTTAGGAACAACAGTAAAGGAGGACGTTTTATAGTAGCAGTCCTAAAACAAGTTCCGTAAATAGGTCAGGTGTAGCCTAGTTCTCAGCATTTCAGACTGTTTTTTAATGATTCGAGTCTCGTTGCTGGTGAAAACAATCGCTCTTCGTACGCTAGGGTTGTTAGATGAAACGTTATAATTGAGAAGGTTAAATTTCACTATTTGATTACACAACAGCAGCCCAACAGTGGCTGGTGGGTGCTGCTTTCAAGCTGTCCTCCTTCTAGCCTATTGGTTTACAAAAGATACATGACATGGCCTGATGGCTAGGACAGTTGCCTCGTAATCTACGTGGCACGAGTTCGAATCCTGTCGTTGAACATGTTCACCCTTTCAGTCATGGTGGTGTTAAAATGTGACAGTGAATCTTGCTATTCGTTGAAAGAGAGTAGCCCAAGAGTTGGCGGTTGTGTGTGTTGGCTACCTGCCTTCCCTATAATCTACCGCTTCAAAACTAGAGAGGACTAGCACAGTTTCCCTCGAATAGTTGTGTGTTATAATTAATAAGCAAACAAAATCAGAACAAAGTTAACGTACTACTAGCACATATAACCTATGAGTAACTTTTAATGAACATCTAGAACAAAACAATTTATCGTAAAAAACAAAACAAAAAAGAGCATACAAAAATTTTGAGCCATATTTAATACTGTCTACTTTTTTTTTTTTCATTTCGTTTGAAGTTAAGCAAAAAGCAACACAATGAGCTGTTTGTGTTCTGCCCACCCCGGGTATCGAAACTCGAGTTCTAGCGTTGTAAGTCCGCAGAAATACCATTGTACCACCAGGGGAAGCTTTTACATAATAATTGTTAAATTTCTTTTAATAACAATTCCACATGAGAGCTATTTAAGGAAGAGGTAGATGTCACTGTTGTTCGTTTCGAACAACAGTAAGGACACCTTGTGTCAGCTCAATGAACTGTGAACGACAGAACTGATGAAATAGCTCCGAAGAAGCTTTCGCTCACCAGATAGCCAGTTGATGAACCGGTGATCGACTCACCGTTGAGATATTGTTTACGACTTGTTTGGTTGGCGTAAGTTTGGATTAAATTGGTCCTGTCGCTCATTCACAGAGTGTGGTTAGCCCAGCGGGTTCCTTTTTCAAAATCGGAAAAAAAATATACTCCCCACAAATTTACCAGGACCAATCATTTTCATCCTGATGCAAAAAGGACAAGACCTGGTTCCGCCTCCTGTTGTGGCAGTCTTCTCTTCTATGGCTGCCCAATTGTTTGGGTCATTCCAAAAGTTTACGTTGCACCCCACCAACCATAACGTTGTGGTTTCTCAAATCTAACAGCCTACCCCTGCTGCGATTGTCGCTATAAAATGAACCTGATAGCTCTACAATTGCACGAATGCTGTTTGCTTTTCAGATAAGCTGTCGTTTATCTTGAACAGGCTGTTGTTCACGTTCCTGATCGTGACACCACATAATTTATCACGCAGAGATCGTTGGGTCGCGTAGGATAACGTTATCTATCACAGCATGAGCGGAACGTCACGTGAGAAAATATAGCTTGTAATTCTTGAGAAATAGAACTACGGTAATATTATTTACAGTAAAATAAACTACGATACGAAATCGAACAGTCAAAATAATTATGAATAACACAATAGACAATTATTGTTCAAATGAATATAACTTCAATATAACTGATTTAAACAGTATTCATCTGCTGTTATATTCATGAGTACTAATCTCAAACAGTAGCTCAATACTGTTTAAAAGATAAACATGAATATAATTGAAGATAGATACTATTTAATTGGTACTCATCAATATAACATTAGATCAATGCTGTTGAAATTGGTATTCATGAATAAAACAATTGATCAATACTATTTAAATTGGTATTCATGAATAAAACAGTTGATCAATACTGTTTAAACTGATATTCATGACATTAACAGTTGAGCAATACTATTTAAATTGCTATTCATGAATAAAACAGTTGATCAATACTATTTAAATTGGTATTCATGAATAAAACAGTTGAGCAATACTATTTAAATTGGTATTCATGAACATAGCAGTAAATCAATACTGTTCAAATTGATGTTCGTGAATATAACAGTATATCAATTCTCCGTGATGACGAGAAAACCCACTTGCAGAGAAAACTATATATGTAAAATAACGGCTGGTATGGATAGAGAAAGCATTATGTAGAGGAGCGAACACCACAAGTATACGGCATCTCCAAACCTCGTAAACCAGATTGTCCACTACGACTAATAATGCCCACAAATACATAGAGTGGGCATTCTCCAAATATGTAACATCAGCCAGCTCATTCATCTAAGACTATTTTAACTTCAAGTCTAACCTTACTCAACTTAATCATAAAGCCTTAATGGCCAGTTTTAATGTCATATTTCTCTTTACAGAAGTCCCAACCGTTGAAGCCTGCAAGATAGCCTTAGAACTCTATATCCGAGACTCTAACCCATCAATATACATTCCCAGCAACCAATTATCAACCCTCATAGAATTCACCACGATGAAGAAAAACTTCATGTTCAACAACCACAACTATATACAAACAAATAGCCTAAGCATGGGCAATCCAGTATCACCAGTTCTAGCCAATATTTTTATGACACAAGTTGAAACACAAGCAATTAACACAGCATTACATCCACCACTATACTGGTACAGATATGTTTTAATCTTTATTGATGTATTGAACAGGTGTGTCTCGAACACATTGTTTTCCTCAATATATTAATATTTATAGATTTATGGAAGGCGCTCTCTCAGTGGCACTGCAGTATGTTAGTGGGCTTACAACGCTAGAAACCAAGTTTTAATGGTCGTGATGTATAGCTCTGAGCTTAGCTTCAAAGAGAAAAAAAGATAGAAAAAATTATAGAGTATATGTCACTCTTGTGTTTGATTGGTCTAAGAACAGTACTTACAGATTTGCCTCGAACTTTTGGACAAGACTTTAGAGAACATGGAATCCTTTTGTTCAATGTTACAAGAAACACAGCGTTAATCTAAAAGTAATTAGGAAACCATCGATGCTGTAACTGACGCAGTAATACCTGTCGAAATCATCCATAAAAATAGAGTGTGTTTCAGTTGCTACTGCGTTCATGCACGTGTATTTTGGCATTAATGTGGTTAATCAACCACAGACGTTGCACTGTTTACAAATGTTTGCTTAGACATTTGTACGGTTAATTAGTCAGATATGTTATAACCTTTATGGATCTATGTTGTATTATTTATATGGTTAATTAGTCGTGGATTTTACTGTGTTTATAGTTGTTTACTGAGGTACTTAAATGTGTTTTAATTTGAGGATACATTTGCCTCTCTCCCTTATAATTCTAAATTTAACAAACACGTGGGACCATTCAGACCGTGTACTTTTGTTACACATGTAACCAAGTTAGTTCAGTAATGGCATTTTTTGTATAGCTTTAAACATGACTAATTTCAACAATACTTATCTGCTGACACATGTTTCAGATGTTTTAAGTCCATTTAAATTGTACTAATCTGTTATAACGTTCATGTGTTGCCATTAAAACAGTATTGATCAACTGTTATAGTCATGAATACCAATTTAAACAATCTTGATCAACTGTTATAGTCATGAATACCAATTTAAACAATATTTATCAACTGTTATAGTCATGAATACCAATTTAAACAGTATTGATTTACTGTTATAGTCATGAATACCAATTTAGTCGATACAATGTTTTTTTTAAGTTTAGATTGTAACATTAAACAACATCTCAAAATTTTTATCAGATACACTGAGATTACTTTAGTCCACACAATGTTTTTAGTTATTAGTTACTACATTAAACAATATTTTAAAGTTTTTATTTGCTGTACTGATATTTCGACCGGCATGACCAAGTGGTTAAGGCAACCCTCAGATTACTACTTGAGCGCCTTATCCATCTGGCCATGCCGGGCCAAGAATGTCGAGTATGATTAATACTAGAGAATTTTATGAAATATAGTTTTCAGTGTGGTTATGAACGAATATATTTTATAAACTCGAACAATTAATAGAAAATATAGTCAAATTATACTGAAGTCAAATCCTGTTAATATATTGCTTGGACGTAGTTTGTTTCATCAAGAACTGAATGTTTCAATCACCTGTAAACTGTACCACGTAAAATATGAAATTGAAAGACACAGACATATATAGAAACATATATGTACACAAACCCACACATTCACATATTTATATCTCTATTTTTCTTTGGGTAAGAAAATGGGTATTTAGTTTGAAGTTTCGAATTAATCAAATATATCTTATAAAAACACAACGTTGGTCAATGTCTTATAGAAACACAACGTTGGTCAATATCTTATAGAAACACAACGCTGGTCAATGTCTTATAGAAACACAACGTTGGTCAATATCTTATAGAAACACAACGTTGGTCAATGTCTTACAGAAACACAACGTTGGTCAATGTCTTATAGAAACACAACGTTGGTCAATATCTTATAGAAACACAACGTTGGTCAATGTCTTATAGAAACACAACGTTGGTCAATATCTTATAGAAACACAACGTTGGTCAATGTCTTATAGAAACACAACGTTGGTCAATGTCTTATAGAAACACAACGTTGGTCAATGTCTTACAGAAACACAACGTTGGTCAATGTGCAAAACGAAGTAATTTTCGTTAACTGTGTTTTGTTTTTACAATGTGACACAATACTCTAGTATACAGAACAAATTTTAAACTCTCGGTTCTTTCCAGGAATCTTACAGAGCTTGCAGGCATGAATTACTAAAGTTTCTCATATGGTTCAAAATATTCGTTGAGCACCAGGTCACATTCTTTTAACGAAATTAGGATTTAGTGCTAGTTTCACTTTGACCTTATAACCGTTTTAGACTTTTAGTGTATTATTATCGTTTTGTAATTGGATCTTCACTGAAGTATTCAAGTCGTTTCGTTTACAACAATGACAGTAGCAAAACCTATAACACATGTTATTCAGATATACAATAAGCTTCAATAATAATTGGAAGTTTGTAATGACAGAATAACAACTGACTAGAGACGTTTGTGTTGAAAAAATAACAACTGGCTATAAAAGTTTGTGATGACAATAACAACTAAGCTATGGAAGTTTGTGATGATAGAATAATACATAGCTATAGAAATTTGCGTTGACACAATAGCAACTGACTGAACAAGTTTGTGTTGACAGAATAGCAACTGTCTATAAAATTTGTATTGCTAGTATAACAACTTACTAAACAAATTTGTGATAACAGTATAAAAACTGACTAAACAAGTTTGCCATGGAGTCAGATCAATTGAACCGGTTATATAAGGTTGATCACATGTTAATGATCCAACAACATAGCGAATGCATTTTCGAATGTATGCAACTTTTGAAATGAGGTTAAAAAGTTTCATACATAATTATCGTAAAGATAGAAACATTAAGGACAATGAAACATTGAACTATGGTGAGGAATAATTCTGTCCTATTAAGTGCAAGGTAATAGTATCCATTATGATATCCTGCTGCTATGTGGTGGAGACGTCTGTTTCAATAATTATTGTAAATTAAATATATCCTAAGGAATAAACCGACGCAAAATGATGAGGAAATAATTATCCAGAGTTACTGACTGTTGAATTTGAATGGTTACATAATTAAGGTCACAAGGATTGAATTTGTTAGTGGATAATGGTTACAAATTATTAGGTGTTTTCAATGGTTTGGGGAACTCTTTCTGTTCACTTGTTTGTTAGGTATCTCATATCAACAGTATCTCTGATATACTAGATCAAACACATACGTTTCAAGGTTGTAACATATTATGGCCCATCCTCTTAACACTCGACTGAAAAGTTTTGGTTTTAATCACTCCAGAAATAACAGGAGATTCCAGTTATGTGTGAAGGATAAGAAATGCGTTTTACAAAAATTATAATATTGAGTTATGGGTAAGATAAGAAGAAAATTAAAGATCTCGGAGATTAATTACGTTGATAACAAAACATATATATGTTAGATTCAATGAATTATCGAATTTCTATCACACTGTTGGTGTGTTTTGGGGCTATCTGCTGAGTCCACCGAGGGGAATCGAATCCCTGATTTTAGCGTTGTAAATCCGGAGACATACCGCTGCTCTAGCGGGGGGCGTCACACTGTTGTTGAAGATGGTTCTAAAAAGGAATCATAGGCCAAGCCTCTGACATAATGAAAGTCAGAGCCCCTTTGTTCCAAGGAGTCATTAAGGGTTTCGTTAGGCATGAGTGAGAAAAAAAAATCGGTGGATTTGTTGGTCGTTCTTCTGTTTCTGTCATTTGTTCTGGAACCAAACATTCACCTGAAAAGAAAATTAATACTGTTACTATAAGGCACGCTTGGCTTTGCAACTTTATATAGTAATCACCACAGTGATTCTTGACATGCTAGAGTAAAGAGGACTATTGAACAACTTCGTAGGAGAACCAGGATAGAGAAAGTTATTTCAGTTTGTTTATTTGTTTAGAATTAAGCACAAAGCTACACAATGGGTTGTCTGCCCACCAAGGGTATCGAAACCCGGTTTTTATTATGTAAGTCCGTAGACGTACCACTGTGCCACTGAGGAGGGAGGCATCATTTCAATTATTTGAATGTATGCAATTGTATTAGTTTTCTGAAAAACGCAATAACACTACGTGAAAAAGCACACATTAACACTGAGGAATAATTAGTCAAAAACTATTTTAAACATCCTTATATTTCTTGTTCTCCACGTTATAAAACTAAACACCTGCCGACCCTTTCTGTTTATGTTGGTCATTCTCTTAAAGACACTTGTCTGTTTGTTGTTAAGTAGAAAGTTGCACCATGGGCTATCTGTGGTGTGTTTACCAAGCATATTGATACCAGAGTTTTAGTGTTATAAGCCTTCAGACTTACCACTGAGTTATTATAGAGCATCTATGTAGATATTCAAAGGTCTAAGGTCACACGTGCAAGCTTCACAAGTAAGTAAAGAGTTAGTTTCTTCATGTTAACATTGTTTTTAAATGAGATGACAAGTCTCTCTGAAAACTACAGATCAAGTACTATTAATTAAATTATGGGTAAATTAATATTAACTGAATGAATTATAGATGAATTAATATTGCTTTTGAAATTAAACAATTCCAAAAAAGTCTAATAAAGAATCTTTACAAAATAATTTAGTGAAGTATTAAATGAAAGCGAGCATGGAGTCACCATGGAAAGATTTATCTGACGTAACTGGTATCTTTGTGGACATTCCTTACTACCTGGGCGAAGAAAAGGTGTGAAATTTAAACAAAAAAAATATTTTGTTAAGGTGTTACATAAAGGACTAGTTGAAAAAATCATACCACTAGGGGTTGGGATAGACTAGTTAATTGTTTAGTGTGGTTGAATGGGAGAAAGTGTCAAACTTTATTATTAGTGTAGTAACTCACGGACCAGCGCTTGGACCTATACTTTTACTTATTAACACTGATGATACTGATAAAGACATTATTAGTGTAGTAACTCACGGACCAGCGCTTGGACCTATGCTTTTACTTATTAACACTGATGATACTGATAAAGACATTATTAGTGTAGTAACTCACGGACCAGCACTTGGACCTATGCTTTTACTTATTAACACTGATGATACTGATAAAGACATTATTAGTGTAGTAACTCACGGACCAGCGCTTGGACCTATGCTTTTACTTATTAACACTGATGTTACTGATAAAGACATTATTAGTGTAGTAACTCACGGACCAGCGCTTGGACCTATGCTTTTACTTATTAACACTGATGATACTGATAAAGACATTATTAGTGTAGTAACTCACGGACCAGCGCTTGGACCTATACTTTTACTTATTAACACTGATGATACTGATAAAGACATTATTAGTGTAGTAACTCACGGACCAGCGCTTGGACCTATGCTTTTACTTATTAACACTGATGATACTGATAAAGACATTATTAGTGTAGTAACTCACGGACCAGCGCTTGGACCTATACTTTTACTTATTAACTCTGTAGTGTAGTTTCTTCATAGAAATACCAACGATTTCAACGTTAACTGTGTTGAAGATATTTAAGTATTAAAGGATCAGTTGGGTTAATTAATACGTTGGTCAAGTATGAAACAAATAACTTAATTCTAGTAAGTACAAGGCAAATAGTTTTTATCATAAATGGAAAGCGATTGGTGAAAAGGATCTTTAAATAGTTGTGAATAAATCACTCAAGCCATCAAAGCAACGTTCAGCGTGAAGTTGTAAAGTTAATAGAGTATTATAGTATATTTACAGACAAACTGATTCCAAGTCAAAATAGGTAATTATTTGCACAAATTACTAGTTAGACCTTACTTGAAATACTGTGTATAGTTTTAGTGGCATCCAAGAAAGGCTAAGGACTTTGACGGAAGCCGACAGAGTAAAGCTATTAGGATGATTCCACTACGGAAGGGTTATCTTACAGGGATAGTTAATATAGTTTATTTTGTCTTGATGAAAGAAGGATACGGGGTCAAGAACTCGGTAAATAGTCACCTTTAATCACACTAAAAGCAGTGAAAGAGCTGGTTACCAATTTATTATCTCACAGAGCGACATCATTCGGATGTTGATGCAGTATTCATACTTTTTACAAGAAGCAGAAGAGCACAGCTGGAAGCCATAGAACAACCTTTCCTCTGGATTTCCAAAAACGAAAAACGAGTTTCAAACAGACAATGCCACAAACGTAATTTCTGCAACTGTCTCTCGAGAAGCACTGTAAAAAATTCAAAATGATTGGACCTCAGATGGATGGCAGCAAGCAAAGCGAGGTTTACAACATAGCCTATTAATATGCCAGACCATGGAGGTGTGAGGCTAAAAACTTAACTGACAAGCTCGTGTGACAACCTTTATTAAATTCTGGCAGTGTAGTGACTTTCTCTGGTCTAGTCATGCGAAAACAGTAACCATGAAAGGTTACATTAAGAAAGGATGTAACAGCTAAAAAATAAAATATTGCATTAGATACTAGAGAGAACAAAAGTTGGGGAGTCAACAAGACAGTATAAACTGTTATTAAAGGACCTCTTTCACAATTGAAGTCTAAATGAGAACTCAGTGCCTATCTGCACAACTCTTAAGAGTTTTGCCTAATACTAAACTAAACTGTACAGTCGTATTATCCAGTGGTTTATACCGATTTGTCCTGTCCAGTAATGTACATATATAACTTCCTGACCAACACCACACATGTAGAAATGATTGGACGTCATGCAAGTTAGTTATAGAAGCGAAAATTATAACCAGTAAGTTTGTGTGTGTGTTTTTCTTATAGCAAAGCCACATAGGACTATCTGCTGAGTCCATCTAGAGGAAGCGAACCCCTGATTTTAGCGTTGCAAATCCGAACCAGTAAGTTAAACGTATACTAAGTCATAAAACACAATTGGCATTCCATTTAAATATTTATAAAGACAAAAAAATAGATGTTATAAAATCTTTTCAGCAGTACCTTAAATGTGTTATTAACACCATATGCCTTTGTCAAACACATATAATACATTTAAATGCATAAATAAAAATTATAACCATGGGACAAACTGAAATCTGTGTGCAGTTCCACAGAAGGATAGTAACACTGTCTCTTCATAGAAGTACTTTCATCCTTTGTAAGACACAGGTAAGTGAAATGTATAAAGTAATGGTCAACATGTATAAAATGAAATATTTGTCAGTAAATAATTTACTGTTATATGCAATAAAACATATCGTTATATGTATATAGAAAAAGTATAAAAATATACGTAGTCCATAAGGCCAAACCATTGAAACAGTAAGATTGTGTGTTAATTTATTTCATGATATTTAGATATATTATCACGAAAAAATTGTCCTTTTCAGGATTTGTAAAACGTATCCTAGGAAAATTAGATAAAATACTAATGATTTATTTATAATCATATAAACTACTAACATTGTACTTACTAGCAACACCCGCCAATAGAACCATAGTATCATCTTCCGCTAACAGTATCAAGCCTTCTAGTATCGAAGTATGATGTCAACCTTCCTCTAACAAAACACCCTCTGGTACCATTTGATGGCTTAGTAACAAGCTCTCGATTCTGTGACACTCGAACCATAATGTCATGTCCAGCAACTTTCTTTCTGGTATCAGACAACATCCGTCTGTCAAGTGTCATGGCGGCATAACAACATGCCCCGATGCCCCATTCTTGATGAAATTATGACATTATTTTCTTTACACACTCCCCATGAGGCAGTAAATCAATTTGGGGTGTCTGAACAATCGTCCAAGCTAATTATATGAACTATTAACCTTTATATTAATTGTGTTATACTTCATTATCACGTAGTTGTATTGTGATTTTACAGAAATAAAATTTCAACCTTTTTTTTACCGAGCTCAACTATCTGTGTTTATTCCGTTTTTTACTTTACGTTTTATATATATTTGTTTTTGAATTTCGCGCAAATTTACACGAGGGCTATTTGCGCTAGCCATTCCCAATTTAGCAGTGTAAGACTAGAAGGAAAGCAGCTAGTCATCACCATCCACCACCAACTCTTGGGTTACTCTTTTACCAACGAATAGTGGGATTGATCGTCACATTATAACGCCCCACGGCTGAAAGGATGAGCATGTTTGGTGTGACGGGGATTTACATTTTATATATTATTATTCATAAGAACAACTAAAAGAGTATATATTTTCGACAGAAACAAAAGAATCGTATTCTTTTTGTGGAATAGAGGTCACTTTATTTACTGCCTTTTCGGACATAAGCTGTTCTTAAACTTGCTGAAGAATTTTTTGTGGAATGGTAGAGGTCAAACTTTTGCTCAAGAATGGACATTACGACATTCCATGTCCAGCTGTTATGTGATTTCTATTAGAGGTAAATGTCTCTTAGAACAAGTAATTCTGAACAGTTTTTTTGTAATGTATCTCATTACACGCTAAAAATATGGGTTTCTATACCTGCGGTGAGAAAAAACAAATCAATTATTCAGCAGCTACAATCTTAAACAAACAAATAAACGACACGCGTTTCCTACCACGTGCTCCACCGGCGGGTCAAAACTGACTTTTTGTTATGGACCCTTAGTGGGTTGCATATCACAAGTGGTCTTAATAAGCCAATTTAACACAGCATAGTTACCCACATGACTATCCGACACCATGATTAAGTAAAATGTAGGTGGCGCAAGGGTAGTATTTGATACTACTTGTTGCAGCAAACATATTAATGTTTGGTTGCAAAGGTAACATACGAAGCTCAAAATGAAATGAACCATCGATGCAATAGAATCTAATTAGTTAAATAATTGACACTTTATATCAACCTAAATTATGTACAAAACAGACTTCAGAATCTGATACTAAAGCTTATTTTGTGAGCTTTAGTCCCAAGTAAATCGCACTCAGTACTTCTAGCTAGTTCATATCTTCTATTATTTATTAGACCCGGCATGGTCAGGAGGTTAGGGTGCTTGACTAGTAATCCGAGGATCGGGGGTTCGAATCCCGTCACAACAAACATGCTCGCCCTTTCAGCCATGGAAACGTTATAATTTGACGGTAAATTCCGTTATTCGATAGTAAATGAGTAGCCCAAGAGTTGGCGGTGGGTGTTGATGAATAGCTGCCTTCTCTCTAGTCTTACACTGCTAAATTAGGGACGGCTAGCGCAGATAGCCCTCGTGTACCTTTGATCGAAATTCAAAAGCAAACAAACATAAATATTCCTTGAAAGCCCATGCATTCCGCCAATTAAGAGAAAACCCGATTGCCTTATTATTAGATTTGGTACAGATACGAATGGAAATGAGATACATCAGCCCTGGGTTCTATTATTCGTAGACAAAAACTCGTAAAACAAACAGAAAATGTTTAGAAAGTTGTTTATTTTAAAATTAAGTAAACTAAAATAACTTTCAGTTGAATGGTACATTTTCCTCGAGGTTATGATAAAATCTTTGGTTTTGAAAATCCTCCTTTATGTCTTTAGTTCGGCTCTACTGTTTCTATTGTTCAGTAAACATTAACTAGGCTTTGCTATAGATTAGTAACATTCCATCAAACTTATTTGTTTCGGAGAATAGCTGTGTAATGGTTTACAAAGACTCGTAACCATTATCTATATTCATCAATACGCCGCTAGGCTGCGTACTTCTCAGGAATCAGGCTTAACAAAGCACGCATAGGTTAAAACGAAAACAACAATGGGAAACGTACTAGCGAATAATGATTTAAACAAATCGCCATAGCAACTACCATTGTTCGGCCATTTCATGCGTTCATACCCGCAGCTGAATTTATTGAAGATGGGAAGAGCGTCTCTACAAATTAAAACTTAATTGATTAAAGCATTTAAAACAAACCAATAAACTCACATCACCAGTTTGTGGAGTCCTAAACTGTTTGGGTAAGCAGTTGTGATGGTGGTGTGGATGACAATCGAATGGTGGAAACAAGCAACTTATCGCGGTGTTTCGTTTTGTTATTAACCTAGACGCAAACTACACACATTTTGTTTATCATTTACAACCCGGAGTTGTGTCTGACGTACTACATAAAACACATCAGAACGAGTTAGCATGGTTTATCAAAAGAACATAGTAGTACAACCTGTTATCTGCATGATTAAAAAAATCAACGTATACGCATGCGTGAGAAACTTTATAAACTTTATTGAACTGTGCAAAAATTAAATTAGCAGTACGGAAGTACAGACGACGTCCCCATATACGGGATGGGTGTAAAGGATCTCTCATCCCTCAGCTTTCAGCAGTGTTTATGTGTTCAGGTTTTTTAGATGAACTTCATCTGTTTACAAACACTTAGAGCGTCGGTGTTATAATACTGTTGAGTCTTAACAGTTGTCTCCCAGTTTCCCTGCTAGTACAGCGGTATGTTTCCGGATTTACAACACTAAAATCAGGCGTTCGATTCCCCTCGGTGGGCTCAGCAGATATCTCGATGTGGCTTTGCTCTAAGAAAACACACACTTGTCTCTCAGGATACAGGTTTTGAAATCGTCGTCAGATCTGGTGTATCTTACTAAATAAGTTGATCACAACACTCGGTTTACAGTGATCCTTTGTAATAGAGGTGTTTTGTGGTATTACTTTTTTTGGGAATAAGCTTAATCCAGTTGGTTTTAACCTCGTACTCATTAAAACGACCATCAAATTCGTTCAAAACGCTGCGACTCTAGCCTTTCATGAGAATAGTCCAAGTAGGTCACTTAACTGTTTTAATTACTTTGAATACACAGCGCTGCCTTCATGTTTTATAAATCTTATGTATTCACTCACAGCGCTGCTTTCATGTTTTATAAATCTTATGTATTCACACACAGCGCTGCCTTCATGTTTTATAAATCTTATGTATTCACTCACAGCGCTGCCTTCATGTTTTATAAATCTTATGTATTCACTCACAGCGCTGCCTTCATGTTTTATAAATCTTATGTATTCACACACAGCGCTGCCTTCATGTTTTATAAATCTTATGTATTCACTCACAGCGCTGCCTTCATGTTTTATAAATCTTATGTATTCACACACAGCGCTGCTTTCATGTTTTATAAATCTTATGTATTCACACACAGCGTTGCCTTCATGTTTTATAAATCTTATGTATTCACACACAGCGCTGCCTTCATGTTTTATAAATCTTATGTATTCACTCACAGAGCTGCCTTCATGTTTTTTAAATCTTATGTATTCACACACAGCGCTGCCTTCATGTTTTATAAATCTTATGTATTCACACACAGCGCTGCCTTCACGTTTTATAAATCTTATGTATTCACTCACAGCGCTGCCTTCATGTTTTATAAATCTTATGTATTCACACACAGCGCTGCCTTCATGTTTTATAAATCTTATGTATTCACACACAGCGCTGCCTTCATGTTTTATAAATCTTATGTATTCACACACAGCGCTGCTTTCATGTTTTATAAATCTTATGTATTCACTCACAGCGCTGCCTACATGTTTTATAAATCTTATGTATTCACACACAGCGCTGCCTTCATGTTTTATAAATCTTATGTATTCACACATAGCGCTGCCTTCATGTTTTATAAATCTTATGTATTCACACACAGCGCTGCCTTCATGTTTTATAAATCTTATGTATTCACACACAGCGCTGCCTTCATGTTTTATAAATCTTATGTATTCACTCACAGCGCTGCCTTCAATTTTTATAAATCTTATGTATTCACTCACAGCGCTGCCTTCATGTTTTATAAATCTTATGTATTCACACACAGCGCTGCCTTCATGTTTTATAAATCTTATGTATT
Source organism: Tachypleus tridentatus (assembly GCF_004210375.1). Lineage (NCBI taxonomy): Eukaryota > Metazoa > Arthropoda > Merostomata > Xiphosura > Limulidae > Tachypleus > Tachypleus tridentatus. The sequence goes on along the minus strand of NC_134832.1, from coordinate 149,548,584 downwards.
GAATTACAAAATACCACAACAACAAATGTTTCGTACGTGAAATAAGAATTTGTCTCCTTTGACACACCATGATGGCAGGTTAAACCATCATCATTTTTTTTCAATTTCTTGATGACGAAAAACCCCCTTGAAGTAAAATATATATCTCAAGATGGCTAATATGAGTATAAAAACTTTTATTAAAATAAAGTACAGAACAACGTTTTGACCTTCTTGGATCGTCTTCCGAAGATGTTTTCATACCCATACCAACCGTCTTGAGGTACACTGTCTCAGTTTATTTCACATGACGTATCACGTTGAAGCAACATCTCGTGGCACGATGACCAGTCATATTATATTAAATATAATGTCTTATTAGAGTTTTAGGCCTAATCTGTTGACTTGAATTTCCGTGAGGCTCGAGCTTCGTGCTAGCTGTTTCCTTTCTGTTCCAACCACCTACTGATTACTTTCGAAAGTATTTTCTAACGTGAGCAACTGGGATGGAGAGTAAAATGTCCGGGTTATCTTCCGCTGGCTGTCGTGTGAAACAAGAATTCAAAGACTGCACACAGAATGTTCACACTATTTAGTTATTAATCTTTAAATGTGTTATCTTTACGCAGACTCAAAGTGGATAACTGAACCGAAGTCACTTTAGACAATAACAAAATATAAATTAGAAAAAGTAGAATTTGCGATTGTAGATAGTATTCTAATGTTGTAATAACATTACCATTACAAGCATTATAAATAGTGGATTACTATTTACGGTGTAAATTCCTTTTCTAAGCTAGCGAAGTATTCCTATGTTTAATTAATCGTGACATAAGACATCAGTTTTAGGCCTATTATATAAGGTTCCGACATAATCTACACCAAATTCTGGTTTTATTGTTAGTAAGGCGTAGGCGCAATATAAACCATGATAAAAATGACTTTAAATACTCAAAACTAATAAAATTATATTAGTTTGTGTAATACATCAAAATAGGTTACATCAATTACTGTATATAATTTAACATCGGGGGCGGGTGGTAATAGAAAGACGAAACTATATTTTATACTACTTATTAACGAATATTATATCAAGGACTTGTTTCCTTCTGTTTCGCAATCAGACGTTTTCTGTTTTTATTCATTTTGATATTAGCTGTTGATCTAACTGAAGACGATACCCCAGTTGTGCCTCTTTTAATTCAGTTATTTTTAAAATTACGTGATTATCTATCCAGACTCTTTGTCTATATACATGTTTAAATATTTCATGTTATTTGTCCCCAGTGCAATATCTGTAGACACGACATCTTTCCTTAACTCTACACTTATTTATACAGGCCTTCTAGATGCATGCGGGCATCTAGCATTAAAATTCAAGGTTTGGTACATGCAAAGAAGACAACACTGATATCACTTTAAACATAAGTCTATATATTGGGTTGAGGAATAATTCGTCAGCGTTTTTTCAAGTTAAAAAAATATATTCATAAATGAAACGCTTTCGCAAAATATTTCATGTCATTTGGTAGATAATTTTTTGCTCTAATAGATGGTGTGTTTGATTTTCATATGTCTTTAATATTTGCTTTCATTTTCAGCTCATTAAATGGAATCTCAAGTGGACAAAATCGAGCATTTTCGACACCATCTGCTTTTCGCATTTAATTTCTTGCAATTTCGTTTACAACAATGCATACTATATACCTAGGTATTACATGAAATAAAGTATCATAATAAATGTTTTGGGTGTAATGTGTTCATGCATTGAAGTATTGTATAGTCTTGCATGTAATGCTTGAATGAAATTATTTAAAAACGCTCACGAATTATTCCTCAACCTAATATTTGAAAAAGAAAGAAAAGTACACATAACATTGTTATTTTGTTCACGAGCAGAGTACACGTAACATTGTTACTTTGTTACTATGGGGCTGAGTGTGGCTCCACTACTTAACGTGGCCGTCTGTGAATCTGATAGTTCGTGACAGCTGTCGCAACACATCGCGCTCCCCAAGTATAAAAATAATATTTAAATTGTATTATTGAATCAGAGAAACCCATCAGTTAATGGTGGACGTGTGGATTAGGTTCCTTTTTTTCCAGGAAAACAGGAACTGGCAGCACAAAAATATCTCTTATGTAGTTTATCGCGAATATTCGCAAAAACCAAACTTTTCGAAACCCGAAATTAAAGTTGCTGTTAAGAAATAAGCAAACTGTTAATCTAGAGAGTAAGTGATTTAACATACTGTGTTGGTTACTTAATACAGAAATTATGGCATGGACAGATAATGTTTGAGTTTGTTTTTTTATTTTGTCTCTTCTGATAACATGTGTAATACTTTTCTTGAAGAATTATATTTTTCGCAGTATATTTGAATAGCTGTGAGACGTTTGAAAATGAGACAAATTTCTGAACAAGTTACTTTTGATTATAATATAAAAAAGAAATACCAGATGTTTAAAAGGGCTAACAAAAAGTGTGACTACATTGGCAGAATTAATACTTGTATCTATGTTTACAATCACATGCTTTGAATGGTGAAAAAAATCTTTTATTATTTAGAACATCATGCTATGAAATAAGAAATAACTCGTAAAATGGTTTCCAAATGTTGTGATGTGTAACTGTTCTACAAAGGTCATGTAAAGTGTTATAGAATTTGTAAGGGTCCACTTCATTATTAATGAAGTGGTTTGTCAGAGACAACTTGCAGACGAGTGTATAATGCCTCATAATTGTCCTGCTGCAATCAAGATACCAGTAAAATTACCGGAGAATTCTGGTTTATTGAACGACGGAAAGTGTAACCTGACTAAAAATCTGTTACATCTAGTGAAACAATGAGTTATTTAAAACATGCTGATATTGGAGAAGATTCTGATAACTCGGACAGATCTGGATGTGTCTGAGCATGAATTACTGAATCCAGTTATAGCTACCCATGCTCCAAATTATTAAAAAAATTCAAACTTTTCAGACTTTTAGACGAATGAAAATAGATATAAACAATAGCAAAGGTTTCATCACCTTTCTACCAAGCAATTATCCAGAAGGTATCAACATATTAAAAAATGATGTGGTAAGTTTGAGGCTAATGATACTATAAACGGTGATTTAACTTCAAGTATGAACAAAGAAGAAATATAGAGATCATGGGAAAATGTAATAAAATAAAGAGGAAGTGAAAGATATTCTAAATAAAGTGATTCGTAAGTTTAGTATAGCAGATAATGTAAAAAACAAAGAAAGATCATTGGTTCATCGAATACCTATATATAAAAGGAAACAGATAATACGTATAATAGTAAAATTCAAAAGTTTTTTGGATAAAGAGAAGTGGTTGAAGAATCAGAAGAAAGTGGTTTAGGTCAAACCCATCAGAATATGAGAGAAGACAGAGTTTATATAATTATAAATGAAAATCTCACATCTCCTTACAAAGATCTGTTTTGGAAGGTAAGAACATTGGTAAGACAGATAAGCTGGGCCTACGTCGTAATGAAAGGTGTTAAACTGAAATACCAAAAACGGCATTACACCAAGACATTACTACATAACATGCAAAAGCTTTACGCTTAACAACAGTCAAAACTAATACACGAAATTAAGCAGTTGAAATTCATGCACAGGGAGTTCAAACCTCATTGCTGACAGTACTTCAACCCCACCCCCCTGTTACTCCTCCTACGGACCCCTAGAGGTAATTCTCAAATATGGCGGTTCGTCATTTATAAGCAGACACATGCGCAAAGAGACATTTGGCAATCATTAAACATTAAATACTGTGGTGTCATAACTAGTTCAGTTATTTGTTAAAGTCGTAACGGGGAACTGTACCATTAAACTATATGTCAAATCCTAATGGAAACATTAGCGGCAATAATGGTTTAAATATCCGTCTGTGTTAGAGCAAGTACTCTATTGTTCTATCTTAGACAAAACTGTATTGTTATGTATGGATGATACTGAGTAAGAGATAGTACTCCATTGTTCTATCATAGACAAAACTGTATTGTTATGTATGGATGATACTGAGTTAGAGATAGTACTCTATTGTCCTGTCTTAGAGGAAACTGTATTGTTACGTTTGGATGTCACTGAATTGGAGCTAGGAAGTGCTCTATTGATCTGTCTCATAAAACGGTAGTGTTAGTGGGTATTGTTATAAATGTCCTTCATGCGAATACTGTATTAAAATAGGAGTCACTTAAATAATTATACGAGCTAATTACCTGCTAGTCCTTCTGGGATAAAACATTGGTGTCTTGCTGCCAGTATCCATGGGTTTATGAAATACGAATTTTAGTCGCCGTAAAGCGAAAATATCGGAAGAAAGACTGACATCGACGACGTGGAGTAGACGTGTGATAAAGGCATTCTTCGCGCGTTGATAAACGTATCTGGAAGTGTTGACACATAATGAGAAAACACAGACTCTGATATAGAGGTCCGAGAGAACGGAGGTTGTGAAAATGTCTCATTCGTGCCGATGGAGACATCGCAGTCTCTTCCCACCAGTGAGTCGACAGTAAAATGTAATTACATTTATTTAGGAAGGGCATTACTTGAGCTATAACTTGAAGCCTCATGCTTACATGGGCACCATGTCCTGTAATATTTGATCAACTTGTTACACTTTCCTTGTGTTGGAGATCGAAGGCTACTTATCTTTTCAAGTACCTCACAAAAACAGGAATTTCTTAACATCGGCAGTTTGTCTAACATTTTGATTGGCTAATTATATCTATTGGTACTGAGTGTTATTGGTTGTATACCCTTTCCTGATTGGCCAACTTGTCTATTAAGCCCTCTCTCTCTCTCTGGGTCGTTCTATTTCTTTCACCGAAACAAGAATGAGAGTAATAGAAATAGATTAAGTTCAGTTTCCCAAGCTAATTTCTAATTGGTCGAAATCTTGTGCACTCTCTAGCATGTGGCGCCATCTGTTTATCACACAATTCAAAATTATGTACATACAACTGGAAAATTATCAGAGAATAGTCTTAAATTACGCTGTTGTTGTTGTTGTTTGTAATTAAGCACACAGCTACACAATGAACTATCTGTGCTCTGTTCACCGCTAGTATCGAAACCCGGTTTCTAGCGTTGTATTTTACGCTCTTAATAAAAAATGCAATTTCTTTGATAAGACAGGTATTCTGATAGATAATAAATATACAATTTGTACGATAAGAAAGACATTCTGATGGGTAATAATACACAATTTGTATCATAATCAGTGATGACGAGAAAACCCACTTGTAGAGAAAAATAAATATGTGGAAACGGCTGGTTTGGGTTGAGCTCCTCTGGATAAAAAAATTTTCTCAACCCAAACCAGCCGTTTTTACATATATAATCTGTATCATAGAACAGCTAAGACGGTAGGTAATAAAATACAATTTGTATGATAAGACAGGCATTCTGATGGGTAATAATACACAATTTGTATCACAGGACAGCTATGCTGGTTGGTAATAAAATACAATTTCTGTGATAAAACAGGTAGACAGGTCTCTCTGCTCGAAATCTTAACATTCTAACTGATGACTAAACTAAATCGGTAAACTACATTTGTGAGTCACCCCCCGAGACAGTGGTAAGTCTTCGGATTTACATTGCTAAAATCAGGGGTTTGATTCCCCTCGGTGGATGCGGTAGATAGCTGGAGGTGACTTTGCTGTGGGAAAACACACATAAAATGACGTGTCAGATGTTTGTCGAACAAATCAATATCTATTTGGCGTGTGAGATGTTTACTGGAAAACTTAATAGATTAACTGACGAGTTTTATATCTGTTGGATAGCTGATTTTATGAACTTTCACTGTCGATATATGACTGCCGGTTCATTTTACTGTCGGCAAAAGGATGCACCAGTTGATTATTTATTTTCAAGGGGCCTGGCATGGCCTAGCGCGTTAAGGCGTGCGCTTCGTAATCTGAGGGTCGCGGGTTCGCGCCCGAGTCGCGTCAAACATGATCGCCCTCCCAGCCGTTATAATGGGGCGTTATAATGTAACGGTCAATCCCACTATTCGTTGGTAAAAGAGTAGCCCAAGAGTTGGCGGTGGGTGATGATGACTAGCTGCCTTCCCTCTAGTCTTACACTGCTAAATTAGGGACGGTTAACACAGATAGCCCTCGAGTAGCTTTGTGCGAAATTCCAAAACAAACAAACAAATTTTCAAGGTTTACTGCATGTGTCGGAATTATCAGAATGCTGTAAAAGAAACAATTATTATGTCAAGAACCTTGAATATGAAAATTACGTCATAAAAGTTGTACCCATGTAAACATAAATAATAGTGTACGTACTTGCTGTATAATGATAATGTTAATATTAGCGTATACATTGGTGAGTCCGTAATGATAATATTAGTGTATAGTATGGTGAGTCATATTTGATTTTATGATTAGTGTATGAAATAACGAGCAGGACTCACGAATTATTTTCCGGTTCGCTCTAAATCTGGATGTTGTGCTAGTATTACACATTAAATACCGATTACAATAGTTGCTATTGATAAATATAATAATCACTTGTTGTACTAAGGCTACACACTAAATATCACATATCATGGATACTATTTTCAGTATAATAATTGCGGGTTGTACTACCGCTGCACTCTAAGTATCACACATAATAGCAACTATTGTTCAGTACAATAATCACGTGTTTTACAACTGCTACACACTAAGCATCTCTATCAGTTAACACAACAACTAAAGTCACTTTGGAAACTCTCTAAACTGAATAGAAGTAACGTAATTTGAAATGAGTATTTCTTTAATTATAATTGTTAAATACAAGGATGGGCAAAAGATGAAAAGAAACAGCAACTGAAACCTAATCGTAGCAGTTCTAATTAGAATGAAATAGTAAATAAAAAAATATATCGTTCACACGTGTACATATGAAAGAAATGTATTATTGTATGAACAACCACAGAACAGAAAAGACCACAAGACATGGGACAATAACGAAATAATTTTGAAGAATGTTAAACACTCACGTCTAAATTAAAACTTATTTATTGTTTTTACTCGAAACGTTTCGGGCACAAGGCCTTTATCGGGCGGTATAAACTTTGTTTCGTTGTGGAAGGGCTTAGACAAAATCTAACCTTAACATTTTTGAATATCTTTTCCATTGTTGTATAATACATCGTGTCGCAATACAACAATATTTGTAAATTGGCATCAATACTGTAGTAATATGGTGTGCTTTATGTGACTACCTTATCGTTACAAGTGACAACATTCCGTTCTGACAACAATGTTTTCCAAAACAGCGACATAAAATGTACGTTAATGAAATACCCGTATAAGTGCACGTAAACGTGACACATGCAGGTGGTCATAAACTGCGCACGCGTCACATAATTTACACCTCATACAATACATCAAGAATTTTTGAACAAAAAACGACCTGAGACAACTTTTAACAACTGTGGGATTGTTTTTCTCTGAAGGCGGGAGTTTAAATCTAACAAAGACGTCATTTAGCATCCAATGTAAAAATTTAAATATTTAGTGTGGAGATAAAAAGAAAACGATTCGTGTTTTGTTTTGTAATAATATCTGATTGTCCTGTGTTATATGTCACGTATTATGATTTATCTCAAACGATTCTCCGATTTATGTTACGTATTATAATTTCAAATAGCCGGAAATTTTATTTTTAATTTCGAACTTAATTAAATGTTAATATGTACAAAATTTATGATACTTGCCAGAAAGATTAAAACACACAGTTTTCTTTCTTAACACAAATATATTTTAAATATACAAATAATAATACAATTTACATTAACGTTTATTACAAATACTTGTGCCCCTCGCTAGTACAGGGATATGGCTGCGGACTTACAACGCTAAACTCAGGGGTTCGATTCCCCTCGGTGGGCTCAGCAGATAGCCCAATGTGGCTTTGCTATAAGAAAACACATACACACAAAGATTGGTTTTATATAAAAACTATACTGAATCTTCTATCTCGTCTAGAACTGAATATTTTATCAATGGTCCTGGTACACGACGATCAAATTAATACTGAGTTGATATTGTTACACCTCTCCAAAGTTGATTAACTGTTTTTTTCTTGGCTGGCCTCCCACCAGTTACAAGCTGACTTTTTCCGGCGAAGACATTTAATGTCTTCGTGGAAATAATAACGTCCGAAATAATTCATTGAAGTTGAACTGTTTATAATACTCGAAATCTATAAATATTCCTGGTCAAGTTCTGTAGGTTTTCCGATTAATAAACGTTAACCACAACTATAGTTTCCCAGGCTTATACTAGATTGTCCAGAAATATATTTCGGAATTCTCATGATGACATTTAGAATATTGAGTAAACATCAACCAGGCATTCGGCCATGGATCTGTTACTGAACGTACAATTCATCGTTGGTTTCAAAGGCTTCGACATGGAGATGAAAGTCTTGAAGACCACGAAGGTCGTGGAAGGAAGCCATTTTTAGATGAAAACATATTAAGAGAAGCAGTTGAGACAGACCCTCACACAACAATACGAAGAGCTAGACATAAGTAAATCAAGCGTTACTAACCAACTGAGTGCGACTGGAAAGAAAAAAAAGTTGGATGAGTGGGTTCTGTATGAGCTGACTGAAGATCAACAGAATCGGCTTTAAAAGACCTGTGAAGGATGATGCTAAAAAATTGAACGAATTGGGAATCGAGATTCTTCCTCATGCACCTTATTCCTCAGATCTTCCCTTACAGATTTTCATTTTGCAAGCACTTTGACAAAATTTTGAAAAATAAACGTTTTCAAAACCAGGCAGCTGCAGAAAAAGCTCTCAGGAAGTTCATTGACCATAGAAACTCTGATTTCTACAGCAGGGGCATAAACAGCATCGTTACACGTTAGCAAAAGTGTGTTGAAGCTAATGATGCTAGCTTTGGTTAAAGCATGTTTTACAACACTGATTTATACTTTTCTAAACTTCGTAAAAACATTTGTTTTTGGAGAGCCTAATATAATGTACTGATTGTTTCGACCAACAATATTCTGTCTCTTGGTGCATTGGTTTAATATTATATGACTCACTGCCTTAGTTGGATTATATTTTTAAATACCGGATTCTTAGTCTAGGCATAATTTCAAATACTATTAACACCATTACTAAAATCAGACATTACTTTGAAACAAATTTTGTTTTTCTCATAACAAATTTCCACGCAATTTTATTGAATTTTTCTCAAACTGATAGAGTTCGAAATTACCTATTTAAACAAAAGTCAGCTTTTATCTTGTTGTATTTGTAACAGATTTACTGTTTTACGTTTATTTTAACAGCTACATTTGTTTCAGTTTTATGTATGTGACGTATATTGTTGAATGTGTACTGCGTAAGTCCCACCTGTTTTCTAAATTTGTAGAAGATTCTCGAGAGCAAGAATCAACAATATGTGGTTTACGAAAATACTAGCGTGTTTCAAACATTGTTGAACATTAGAGAATCTCGTCTTAAACTAATAAAGACGTTTTCAGATAATTTCTGGCAAATATAAAGATGAATATGAAGATTTTACAAATGTTGTTAGTTGTTGCTAGTAAAGCTACACATATTACTAAATGTAAAGTTACACAATGGATATTAACCCACCACCGCGTATAGAAATCCTATACCTTGTGTTAAGTCCTCAGAGTTACCACTGAGCCACTTAGTGGGACTAACACATAAGAACCGTAAGAAATTTTGCCGTAATAAAAAAATTACGTTGAAATATTATAGACTTTCACACCAAGAGTGTGATTTCATCCTGTCATTATGTAGCGTACTGGTTGACGTACTTGTGCAATGCAAAAGTAAAAATACGTATCTATGCAGAGTAACACAGAAGATCAGGATTCGTACTCTGATCTCAGTGTGTGGCACTCTGGGAGCCCTAATTTCCATGTTAAATTAAATTTTGTTGAGATATGTGAAAAACTTAAAAATAACAATTACAAAAAAAATTAGGTTTTTGGCACAGTAATAAGTAAAATTTTCCAGCATAACTTACAGCCAACTAGTTTTGATAAACGTGTTGCCACCATGAGGGCAAAATTCTACGCTTGAATTGTTCTGATTCTGACTTCAAAAAGGTAACAAATTCACCAATACGGTTGTTGCTATGATTTACACACCAAATGTTGTATTTCAACTTGAGTACAGAAACAGTACTAACTTCAACACATGATGTCCACCAAGATAACTCATCATGCTAGGCTTAAACTGCTGTCTTCGTAGTGACTGTTATTAATCATAAAATATTCATTGCTATTCTTAAAAAATATAAAAAAAATGTTATAAAAAATTGAAAAATAAGGCGGATGTAGATATAGAAAAAGCACAGACACAAAACCATCTACGAATCTCTACTTCAATAGAAACTGAGTCAATATTACAATCTTATGGGAATAAGATTTCGTAACATTACTAGCTCGAGCTTCCGTCCCCTGGACTGAACCTATGCCAGTTCATGATAAATGAAAGCTTATCTCAGGACATGAAAAGTTTCTTTCCTTATATGTCATTGTAGAAAACACAAAAACATCCATATAAAGCCAAATTTGGTGGAGGTGAAAAAGTGGTAAAAACGCCCATAAAAAACATAGTATACGAAATTGAAAATTTATACGTACCCAACCTTGGACCTAATAATTACAATAATAATTTGAATGAAAATTCATCCACACCTGGCGAATTAATTAGGTGGACACACAACAGACAACACTGTTACATTTATATAGATTGGTTTAAATGCTTTCATTCAAGTGTGTGTGTGTGTTTCTGATAGCAAAGCCACATTGGACTATCCACTGAGTCCGCCGAGGGGAATCGAACCCCTTTCATTCAAACCTTAATTCGTACAAATAAAAATAATTCAACGTTTAGTCGTAGATAATTTTTTATTTGAAGTGTTAAACTAATTATGTAGGACTTTGGTTTATGTATTATTTGGTATGGTTTATGTATTATTTGGTATGGCTTATGTGTTATTTGGTATGGTTTATGTATTCTTTCCTTATATGCTTCTGTTCTTTTAGTATTGCCATCCCTATATCTTACTTTTTTATCAAAATCTACTTTAATTATTTGTGGGTTAAGGCGTTTGACTCGTAACCTGAGGGTCGAGGGTTCGAACCCCCGTCGCACCAAACATGCTCGCCCTATCAGCCGTGGGGTGTTATAATGTGACTGTCAATCCCACTGTTAGTTGGTAAAAGAGTAGTTCAAGAGTTGACGGTGGGTGGTGATTACTGCCTTTCTCTAGTCTTACAGTACCAAATTAGGAACGGCTAACGCAGATAGCTCTCGTGTAGCTTTGCGCCAAATTCAAACACAAACAAACAATACTTGTTCCAAAGAGCTATAAGTGTTATATACTTGACTTCTTAAACATGTTTAAAATATCTGAACACCGAACCAATGCAATAATCTGTGGACTATAATTTCGATTCAAATATTAGATTGTCAGTATTTAAAAAGAGCGCGCCTTTGGGGGCAGCCGGTTCAGTGAACCAAAAGATACCCTTTAAAATTATCATTTGAGACTGTCTTTAACTATTATTGACCTGAAAAGTTGTTTATTTATTCACTTGTCACGAAATCCAAAAAATATGTGACTACTGGGCCTTTGGAATTGTAAGTGGTCACTCAGTAGATAGCCCAAGGCTGCTTTGCGCTAAAACCAAACAAATATAAAACAATGGGCTTGTAGCAGCGGGTTACGTCTTAGTCTCAAAATGACTAATGTAAGAACCTGCAAGTGGGAAGTGTGAAATAAAATATCACCTTTTATGGTAAAACTCAAAAGGCATGTGCTGCTAATAATAAGTGTAACACATCGTGCATTAACAAAAAGCGCTTCAATGATATGCAACAAAGCGATCTTTGTTCAAAGTTTTGTCAGTAACACTAATTAGAAATAGGATGATAAATTATGGCGAAATAGTTTCTTCCAACTGCAGGTTAGAAAAACAAATGGGAACTGAAATATTGTTTATCTGGCGGGTTGACTAATACTCAAACAAAAGATTAACTACTTACTTGCCCGGCAGGGGGAATGTTTTGGCTGTTAAACCAAGGTAAAGAAACAAAATCCGTGGCGAGCGAAACGAAGCATGGACTATTATCGAACCTCATTCGAGATCCTGATATTTAACGAGAAGCGTGAAGTGGGTTCTAAGCCTTTTTGCGCGATTTATCATGGTATGTGAGCGAAGTGACCTTTTGATCGCTAGGCGGCGTAAAGCATTCCGAGAATGTTTAACACTGAAAATTAAAAATGACAAGCAATTCGCACGACTCAGATAAGAAAAACCATTAATGTCGAAATTGGTGAAATAAACAAAAATCTTCGGGGGGGATATTTAATTTGAAGCCTAATAACAAAATTTAAGTAATTTTCACATCTTAATAATTGCACAATAATAATACCTCGCTACGAAATTTGAACATTATAATTAGGTTGGTGTGTTTTTGTTGGTTTTTTTTTTTTTTTGGAGAGGGGTTAACGGAATTTCACACAAAGCTACACATTAGCTATTCTTAGTTTAGATAAACTAGAGGTAAGGTAACTAGTCAATACAACCCTCCGCTAACTCTTGGGCTACACTTTTACCAACGAATAATAGTAATGACTGTCACATTATTATGCCACCTGCAGGTGAAAGGACAAGAATTTTTTGGTGACCGGGATTCGAACACTGGTCCTTAGATAGAGCATCCTAAGCACTAGCCATGTCAGTAAAATTCGGTGTGTGTCATCAGTATTAAAAAAATAGAAACTGATTATAAATTTTAAAAAACCTCACATTTTAACGCCGTATAAAACAACAGCGTATAGGAGCTTAAGAATGAAAGCGAAACATTTAAACCACATCTACCAAAATCGTTCGAAAATAATTATAATTTTAATTATAATTAAATCTTATAAGCCCCCCTTGATGAGCCAGCATCAAGTTAACAGACTTACAACGCTAAAATCCGGGGCTCAGTTCTTCGCCAGTAATAAAATAACGGGTTATGTTAATCTGGGAATAATCTATGATAGGTTTTTGTTGTTGTTGTTCTGTTATCTACAGCTCGTGAAACTAGTAATAGAATATAATTATTTAATCATAAAAATGTAATTAAACACCATTGGACATATATTATATTAGCGACAGTTTGGTTGACCTTTTTTGAATTTCGCGCAAAGCTACACGAGGGCTATCTGCGCTAGCCGTCCCTAATTTATCACTGTAAGACTAGAGGGAAGGCAGCTAGTAATCACTACCCACCGCTAACTCTTGGGCTACTCTTTTACCAACGAATAGTGGGATTGACCGTCACATTATAACGCCCCTACGGCTGAAAGGGCGAGCCTGTTTGGTGCGACGGGGATTTGAACCCGCGATCCTCGGATTACGAGTCAAACAGCTTAACCCAACTGGCCATACCGGGTCCAGTTGGGTTGATGACGGATCGCTTATGACCAAAAAAACAACAACAAACAGTGTATTTGAGGAACGTCACGTTTTGGTTAATAAACATTTATTCTTTCGGTGAACTAACCTTCATACGTTCAAGTTTTAAATTTATCGTTACTAATATATGTTTGTTGTTCATAAATAAATAAATTTACACTGTATGATCTAGCACACACTGTAACTTTTTTTCATGATTATACATTTAATTACCACTAGATGGCAAACACTAATACTGAAAATGTATTCAGATCTTTTGGTCATTATTAGAAATGTTAATTTAAGCGGAAAACAACATGAAACTCAGTCTGTTTTCGAGATTAACACATGCCAACAGATTTAGTCATTTTCACGAAATCCACTCCCAGCCTTAACCCTAATCAAAGTTAAACTGAAGGAAGAGACAGTTCCTGGCAGTGAAGATCTAAAATTTATGTCTATTGGTTTGTAATATACTCATCAAACCTTGGAAAGCACTTTAAGAATTGTTAACATTGCTACTAATATGCACGTAAGGCTAAAACAATACATAAACCATACATCACCTAAAAGTAATTATCTTGAGTAGTGATCAAGGTATACTTGCTTAATTACCTTCAGGGCTTAACTGATGACTACATTTTACTTACGTAATTAAAACTTACACAAGATTACACAAAAAAGTATCCCCGACATATTAAAAAATAGTGGATAATAACAGTAGTGTTTTTTATTTTGATATACATTGAAATGTGAAATTGATACGTACTCAGTGTTAATGGCTTTAAAAATAGTAAAACATTAAATAATATGTGTAATTTATAAATAAAAAGTGGTTGAATACATGCAGTCTAGCTAAAATTACGTCAGAAACTTCATTCACGCGTAAAATATTTTAGGCTTAGTGGCATGGTCAAGAGATATTTGTATTAAGTCTACTTTACACAAAGATTTTGGTGAATATTCACTGTTATTCTCATGCACCTGTGTGTTAAACTGATCAGAATGGGTTAAAAACAAGCAGTCCTAAAGGCCCCTACAAGGTTTGCACAGTCCTTTAATTTGCATGTATCGTATATGAAAGGTTACTATAATGAAATTTCAGAGGGTTTTGCCTCCAACAACAACAAATATTATTGCTATATTATAATTTTTGGATCAAATTCGCATTACGTTTTCCAAATCTGTGTTTTATTGGTAATTTGTAACCACTTATTGAAAATAAAAGAATTACCTGAACCATTATAATGCCAATGTTCCTACTCCTTACATTTGCGATACACTCCTATAGGACTACTACAAAATATCCCTACACTGTCTATGTAGTACTGGTCTATGTAGTAATGGTATTTTAAATACTTCCTCAAGAGGTCATCAGAACTTTACAATACTATACAATGTTTCCTTTTATAACAATATCTATATAATGACTGAGTCACAAGTTCTGTAAATGTCTGTAAATATTGTAGTAAAATGTCTGAATTTCTTGTTCGTTTTTTATTACATGATAACTGAAAAACCAAAACCATGATGTCAACCAGTTTAACTAAGGTGACATAGTTTCAAACAGAGTATCCAATTTCATAAGTATTATTAATAACTGGTAGTAAGTTTTATAAATAACAATAATTCCAGTGCAAACAGTGCTATCCTCTGAAGTTAGCTTTCTTACAGAAATGTGGTGTTCCTTTATGAAGCTTTAATGCATGGAGAAACACGAATTACCAGCTAATAATAGATAAATAATAAATATTTTAGTTCTAACTATATTGTATTTAGAACTTGGTTATAAATATAACTGTCTTATGTCTATTGAGATACTTTATTAAACAAACAAGCAAATAAATAAAGAAAAACTTCTCAGGAAAGAAAGTAAACATGTGGATGGCCAATAGCAATCATGTAAAACCAATGTAAGATAGTAAGGACTGTAATTGTATAATTTCTATATAATAACACAGGCAAGAATAAACATGTACATATATATTCAACCACATATGATTTTAATTTATTCTACACTATGTATCTGTGCTGTTATGTAAAGATGATGTCAATTCCATCTCTTTTGTTTTGTTTACACTCTTTTAAAGAGTTTAATATCAGACATCCCCACACGTGCTTCAATGTTTGAAGTTTTTCTTTACTTACATAAGTAACAATGAATTAAGACCTATTAATAAACTGAGCTTCATCTATGCTAATAGTATTTATTCACATTACATTATTTGAATTTTATATTTCTGTTATTTATCAACCAACATTTATTTAATAATTTTAGCAAAACGATTGTTAATTTAGTATCTAAGAAAATCATTTCATTTAGAGGCTGAGAAACATAACTTGGTGCGTGTGATCTTCAATGGTTCCTGGTCTTCTCAATGCTAGTAGCTGTATATCAGTTTCACTGTCCTTTTTCATGTCTTCCAACTAAATTACTTTTTTGTTATCTTAGAAATATTGATTATAATTAACTTTTATATAGATAATACATTTTTTTGTAAGTTGCAATGACCTACAGCAAGTTTAAGGGTAGTGTATGTAGTAGCAGACAGTGAGCGATCGATTATTAGCCTGTAACTAATTATGTGGTTTTGGCAAAGTATGTTTAAGTAACATTAAATAGCTTCTACACATGTTTTCCAGGACTGATGATGGGTTGAATACGAACAATGGCTGGTAGTTTCTCTTATATTCTAATCAAATTTCTTCCTGAAGAGAAACAAGGTCTTGATACAGACAGAAGAGTTAAAAACTGCAAGACAAACAGGCACTAGTGCTACTATATCTGCAACAAAAGTTAGAAAAGACACTGTTTATTACTGGGAAAATCCTGAATATATTTGGTTTGGAACTTCCAAGACATTAAGTAATATTTCATCATAGTTTTGTTGGACCAAAAGTTGGTAGAAAACAAATAACCATGGCAGAGGATAAGCTAACCCATATATCAGATGCACCAGTTCCGATAACCAGGCAGCAGATCAGATCCTTCTAGATACTAAAGAAAGTTCATTCTAAACTGTGTTGAAGTCGCCATACCACTGATGAATCTGACAAAGAAAGGCCAACCCGACAAGATGAAGTGGAAACAACCTCAGCAGATGGCATTCCAGAAATTGAAGAACATCTTGGAAAGCCCAATTGCCAGACTTCAACAAACTGTTCATCGTTCTGGCCGATGCATCAGACGTGGTAATTGATGCAATATTTCTGCAGTAATATGTAGACAGACTGTTATCATTATAAATGTCTGTTAAACAGTGTTGAAGGGTAGGAAGATCTACCCTGTGATTGAACGAGAGGATCTGACTACAATATTTGGCATCCGGAAACTTCAGGACTACGGGAATGAGTTCATCATCCAGACGAACCATCAGCCCTTTGCATAACTCCGGAGGTGAAAAATCGACATTGTGACGTGGCTGTTTTACCTCCCGGACTATCGGTTTTACATTTAGGAAGAAAGTAAGAAATCCATTGTTCCAGTATACACACAGATAACACAAGATCAAGGCAACGACCAAGTATTCCATCCAGATGAAGTCCAATCAAATGAGAGACCAACAAGAGAAAAGCCAATGTGGATACAGGCTGTATGAGCAGACTTTGTGTATGAATTGAAAACAGTCTTTGTATTTAGTATAAAAACGTTGTAAATATGTTTCTTGAAGAGGGACTTATCTTTAAATATTTAAGATTTTAAGTGTAGCGTTAGTGTTAAATACGTGTAGTTATTTTTAGAAGCGACAGGTTATCGCAGATTTGTTTACGTAGATATTATGTAGTTCACTTGATGTAAACTGGCGTTTGTTGTATTATTGTGTCATGTTACTAGTACCTTTTACGTTTTTCTCGTGTATTATCGCATAATAATATCTCGTACTGTGTGAAAAGTTCTAGGCCTCAGTTGGTCTGTTTATAAATACGCATCCAAAATGAAGTTCGAGTGAGACAAAGTTAGTGAAAGATATGGTCCAACAGATCTATACTGTGTGTTTGTAAGTTTAGTCACAAAGAGCATACAGTGTAGATTTCTGAAGTGAATTACCAAAGACTGTATTGTAAATAAAAGAGCAGAGAAGAAATAACATGCCTTTTAAGTTGTGTTTAAAGGTAACTGAACCAGCTTGTGTAGAATTTGACGAAAAATAGACAATTATATAAGCTGTGGATAAAATTGTGATAACAAACAGTGCAAGGAACATTTATATTTACGTTTCACCTATATTAACATGTTATTTTAAAACAAGTGGATTGTGTACAATTTGTTTATCCCTCAAACTTATCGTCAACAAGTTACAGACACTTTCTGTGCAGAAAAACATTGCTATCAACACACAAAAAAACCCTTAAAAGTTGCTACCAATCATATAGAATCCAAAAAAAGTTAACCCATATCCAGAGAGAGACATGTTTTGATTCATCTTGTCCTACTTCTGACAGTCTTTGCAATGTACCCGTCAGAACTAGAACAATAAAACTCACAGATCGGTAAGAATGTTTTATATCCCATTTCCACAAGAGAGACAAGGTCCACAAAGTTCAAACATTTGCCTGCCAAGAATCCATAAAAATGAATGCAAGAGGTCGCAATGTCATGGCAATATTTTCACAGCTAAAGCTGTATCTTAAAGAACCTGTTTAGCTTCATATATTGCTAAGCATAATACAGCATCAGCTGAAAAGGATTCGCTGAAGCAAGATATCTACCAAACGGTGTTTGATCATCTTATTCAGGGGATTCATAATAATCTGAAAAAAAAGGCAAGGTTTTCAAACTTAAGTCATTGCTTCACAAGTTACAGTCATTTCTTCCAGATAATGTTAAATCATAAAGAGCACAGATGCTTTAACAACGACTGGTAAAACATTATGGTGAAGACATTATCATTAATGCTCAGAGAGGGTTGTAGTAGAAACCAAATACTCCAACGTGTCTCTTTGAATTGGTGGTTGAAGAAACTCTTGTGGACGTTAAAAATAAAGATGTCATAATTAAGGTCATTAACAAAACAAACCACAAAAATATGAATAGAGATTATGCAGAACATTACCAGGTGTGAAGATATACATCTGGTACTTCCAAATCAAAGAGAGTCAGAAGTACCAACATTTGAAACAAAATGTAGAAAATTCGATTTCAAATCCTCACATAATGACAGCTTACCATTTCATTTACAAGAGACGTAAAACTGGAGCTGCAAAGGCCTTAAAGCTAATGAATGTCACAGATTACATCACGTGGTCACAGAATATTAAAACACCTTCTCCAGTCAACCTAATGGTTAATACTGGAGATGCAGCCCCAGTATGCCAGTTATCCAGAATATTCCACTTCCAAATCTGGATGAGCTCTCAGGGAGATAGAAACTACGAAGAAGAGGTTAATAGTCCGGGGACATTACCTTTTGTACTTCTAAAGAAGAGCGGGTCCACAAGGTTTTGTATGCACTATCAGATGGGACACTGAAGTCACAAAAAGGGTGCTTACCTACTATTAAAAATTGACTGTATTTTTAATGAACCTAAATGTTCTTTATCATTAGATCGTAAAAGTGCTTATTGGCAAATTGAAGCGTGTTGAAAAAAGACAGCCTTTACTGAAAGAAATGGGATGTGGTTATTTGCAGTCTTGTCCTTTCGATTATGTAAAGTGAATGCTACATTTCAATTACTAACTAGCTGTGTTTTCTCTGAACTACCTTATTACGTCATAATCATGTTCCTAGATTACAGATTAATAATGTTTCTTATGGGTTGATGAACATTGTAGATTGATTCACGAAAGAAGACATTAAGCTGAATCTCAAAAAGTGTGAATTGTCCCATCAGGTGAGACAGAAGACATTAAGACAGAGAAGACACTATATATTAATATCAATACACTGTATATTAACATCAATACACTATATATTAATATCAATACACTGTATATTAACATCAATACACTGTATATTAATATGGACACCACCTTTTTTTGATATACATAAAGTTATTTTAGACAGCAAATTGACAGAAAGCAATTACAAGGAGAAAAGAAACAACAGTTTTCATAGCCGATCACCACCAACTGTCTACAGACTCCTTAAGCTGAAGCCCAAGTGTGCATTGACAGAACAATGACACAATAAAGCAATATTCCAATGACCATTGTGTTAAATAAGAATCACAACAGTTTCAAAATATAAAAGCGCAAAATAATAGAAACGAATAACCTAAAGTAACACAGAGGTGAGACATCCACAACAGTGTGTTATTTACCACAAGAGTGCAATAAAGACGGTGGTGTTAAAGATAGGGAAAGTAATACAGACTAACATCGTACTATTTATCAAAGGTAGAGTGGAAACAATAGTGTTAAAGAGGGGTAAACAATACAGGTAGAATATTTCGATGATGACCTGAAGAGGTCGAAACGCAGTTACTTGTTTCGTTATTTAAATGAAAGGTTTTAATGCACCTATCAGCCGTCTCTACCATGTTTAGAGCATAATGGGACGATAATGTTAAAATTTGACAGTTAATACAGATACAATACAGTACTATTTACGAAGAGTACAATGGGACAATAGTATTAAAAATATGATATTAAATACAGATACAATACAGCACTATTTATCAAGAATTCAAAGGAGACAACAGTGTTAAAGAGAGGAAGTTTAATTAAGACAGAATGCTGTTGAACTGGAAGAGAACCAATTAAGTATCGATTATGTTTCTTATATCTCAGAGAAATAAGATTTCAAGTGTTATTTTATTTATAATACTTACATTTAATGAGATCTTGAGAGATAACAATTTTCAAGTGAATGACACAACTGAATAGACATTACGAGTTGAATACAGCAATTTCTAAATAGATAGGAGATGAATCAAACATCTCATGAAGGGAGAGGTCAGCAAACAGAGCTTGTTTATAATTACAATAAAAATATTTGTTGGCAAAATGTGACAGAAAAAAAACTGTTTATAATGTAGATACAAATGTGATATTTGTTGGTAAAGTATGACAGAAATATAATTTATTTATAATGTATGTACAAAATTGATATTTATTGGTAAATTGTGACAGAAAACGTTCGTTGGTCGTGGAATACACTGTATATTAATATCAATACACTATATATTAATATCAATACACTGTATATTAACATCAATACACTGTATATTAATATCAATACACTATATATTAATATCAATGCACTGTATATTAACATCAATACACTGTATATTAATATCAATACACTATATATTAATATCAATACACTGTATATTAACATCAATACACTGTATATTAACATCAATACACTGTATATTAATATCAATACACTGTATATTAATATCAATACACTGTATATTAACATCAATACACTGTATATTAATATCAATACACTATATATTAATATCAATACACTGTATATTAACATCAATACACTGTATATTAATATCAATACACTATATATTAATATCAATACACTGTATATTAACATCAATACACTGTATATTAACATCAATACACTGTATATTAATATCAATACACTGTATATTAATATCAATACACTGTATATTAATATCAATACACTGTATATTAACATCAATACACTGTATATTAATATCAATACACTGTATATTAATATCAATACACTGTATATTAACATCAATACACTGTATATTAATATCAATACACTCTATATTAACATCAATACACTGTATATTAATATCAATACACTATATATTAATATCAATACACTGTATATTAACATCAATACACTGTATATTAACATCAATACACTGTATATTAATATCAATACACTATATATTAATATCAATACACTGTATATTAACATCAATACACTGTATATTAACATCAATACACTGTATATTAATATCAATACACTGTATATTAATATCAATACACTGTATATTAACATCAATACACTGTATATTAATATCAATACACTGTATATTAATATCAATACACTGTATATTAATATCAATATATTAATATCAATACACTGTATATTAACATCAATACACTGTATATTAATATCAATACACTATATATTAATATCAATACACTGTATATTGACATCAATACACTGTATATTAACATCAATACACTGTATATTAATATCAATACACTGTATATTAATATCAAAGGCGACACCACCTTTTTTTTGATATACATAAAGTTATTTTAGGCAGCAAATTGACAGAATCGTTTCCTTTCTCGATTCCAATTACAAGGAGAAAAGGAAACAACACAGTTTTCACAGCCGATCACCACCAACTGTGGGTTTGAATGAAAAGCTTGAATAGAACCTCAGCATCATGTATGTTTAAAAATCGTTGAGCCAATAATGTAGGAAAAATGCGAAAACCGTTATTGGTAAGTCCAATGATATGTGTGTCTGTGTGATAAGTGTAAGGTCTGTAAGGGAAACCGTAATCTCCAGAAGGAGAATTGTTGCTGTCATGGTTTGGGTGTCAATTCAGTGCCCACCCGCATTGTTGTCAATTCCAACCCTCAGGGGATTTATGTTTAACGCTTGTCATTGGCTCATTTCTTTAGTAAGATTATTACGATAATAACAAGGAAACTTATTCCCGTAATTAAAAAGTCTAATTTCGTTTTATTACATTGAGACTCAATGTTTAATTTGGCCTGGTATTGCTTGGTGATTAAGGCGCTCGATTCATAACTCGAAGGTTGATGGTTCGGATCCCCATCACCGAAAACGCTTGTCCTTTCAGCCCCGAGAGTGTTACGATGGGACGTTGAAAGAGTAACCCAATAACTGGCGATGGGTGCTTAGTTTAGGGACGGTACGTGCAGAAAGCCCTGCTGCAGCTGCACGTGAAGTTCTCAGAAGAATCCAATGAATGTTCGAAAATTCTTTTGAATGTTGATCATCGTAATAAATTCACCTTTCAAATAATTAATAAATTTGTTGTCTTTCTTTGAAAGATTATACTAGCTGACTACTTAATGTTCGGCGGTAGCTGTCCCTAATTTTGAAAAGCTAGGTTAAAGAGGAGATAACTAGTCAATAACACCTACCGACACCAGGTGAACTAATTGAATTGAATGGTGGGATTTTATCTTCACTATTTGAATGCATCCATGTTTCCGAATTGTGGAGCACGATTATTTTTTGTGGTAACTAACAGGATGTGAACCTCAGAGAGGACTAAACATTCGGCTGCTTTTGACCTATTTATAAAGTTTAAAGCCGATTGTTTTTATATTTACATTGCCAATATCTGGTCATACTTACATTACCAATATCAGGTCATATTTACATTACCAATATCAGGTCATATCTACATTACCAATATCAGGTCAGGTCATATTTACATTACCAATATCAGGTCATATTTACATTACCAATATCTGGTCATATTTACATTACCAATATCAGGTCATATTTACATTACCAATATCAGGTCATATCTACATTTCCAATATCAGGTCATATTTACATTACTAATATCAGGTCATATTTACATTACCAATATCAGGTCATATTTACATTACCAATATTAGGTCATATTTACATTACCAATATCATGTCATATTTACATTACCAATATCATGTCATATCTACATTACCAACATTAGGTCATATCTGCATTACCAATATCATCATACCTACATTACCAATATCAGGTCATATCTACATTACCAACAACTTTTCATTCAATATCATGTCATATCTACATTACCAATATCAGGTCATATTTACAACTTTTCATCACATGAATACATATTCGAAACTTTTTTTTAATAAGAAAGAAATTAAAATGTTTTCCTTGTTGTTCGGCCCGGCATGGCCAGGTGGTTAAGGCACTCGACTCGTAATTTGAGGCTAGCGGATTCGACTCCCCGTCGCACCAAACATGCTCGCTCCTTTCAGTCATGGGGGCTTTATAATGTGACGATAAATCTCACTATTCGTTGGTAAAAGAGTAGCCCAAGAATTGGCGGTGGGTGGTGATGAATGGCTGCCTTCCTTCTAGTCTTACACTGCAAAATTAGAGATGGTTAGCGTAGATAGTCCTCGTGTAGCTTTGCGCGAAATTCAAAACAAACAAACAAATCCTTGGTGTTACCCGCTGGTACAGCGGTAAGTCTTCAGATTTACAATGCTAAAATCAAGGATTCGATTCCCCTCCGTGGACCCAGCAGATAGCCCCATGTGGCTTTACTATAAGAAAATACACACATACGTTTTCCTTGTCCTTTAATAATGGACAAAGATAAACATTTGTTTTGAATGTGGCGTTGTGTGTTTGTTTTTGTTTAATTCTATTCTTACTAAAGGCGTGCACTTTACTATTTCGTGATATTCCTTGGTCACGATCGGTGGTAAACGGAACAGCAGAAAGTAGGCAGTGACAAACATAAGCTGTGAGAAATGTAACAAGGGTTATTATCTAGGGTTCAGTAACAGTACAAACAAAATAACAGTTCCTGAGAGAGAGAGAGGAAGTGGTCAATGCTGAAACTGACCCTTTATGGTCCAAAACATGGTCCAAATCTCGATAAAAAAACAATAATCCTGTAGAGAGGATGGCAATTTGTCATCAGTTACAGAAGATGGGTACTCCTCATCATGTAGAGAGAATGACAACTTGTCACCAAGTAGGGAAGATGGCCACTCACCATCATGTAAAGAGGATGACAATTTGTCACCAAGTAGAGAGGATGGCCAATCGTCACCATGTAGAGAGAATGACAACTTGTCACCAAGTAGGGAAGATAGCCAATCGTCACCATGTAGAGAGAATAACAACTTGTCACCAAGTAGAGAGGGTGGCCAGTCGCCACCATGTAGAGAGAATGACAACTTGTCATCAAGTAGAGAGGATCGCCACTCGCCACCATGTAAAGAGGATAATAACTTGTCACCAAGTGGAGAGGATATCCAATCGTCACCATGAAGAGAGAATGACAACTTGTCACCAAGTAGTGAAAATTACCACTCACCACCATGTAAAGAGAATAATAACTTGTCACCAAGTATCAGCAAATAGGAAAAAGGAAATAACCTATAAATACTGCGTTGAAAACCAACTACACGACAAGCATGACATTTCAGTTTGGTTGGTTTCCACGGAAAAACCTTTCTCACAAAACAGTTGTGTTCTTCCCTCCTTGGGCTTGTTTGGGCTGTGGATTTGAATACATATAATATTACAAAATTATATCTTACACTTTCTAAAAATAACTAAATTTTACACTCACGCTTTAATTAAGTTACAATAGTGGTGTATATCTAACAAAGTTATTAATTTTTATAAGAAGTATAAGTTATTTCATCATTAGATTTGTAATGATAGATGAATAGAAAAAGAGACTAGATGGTAAAGATAAATAAAGATAGGAGCTTACTTTTGAAAATAAGGCTTCTTCAGTGTTACCATTAGTCATGAGATCGATCGTATCGCCCCCTAGTGGCACGGCAAGAATCAGGTTTTCAATATCCGTGGTGGGCAGCTGATTGTGTTGTTTTATGCTTAACTTCAAACAAATAATCGATCGTGTTAACAACCACTTTCAAAACTGTAACTTTTTTGTTTGTTTCGGATTGACCACCACGTCACATATACCTGGGTTAACAAAAACGTTGACCAACTACATGATTCTCCCTTTCAAACCAGTTCTTGCTCTGATCCTGTTTTACCTAATGTGAAAACTATCTCCACTCCAGCAATCAATAGAACTCACATACTGAGAACTGGAAGCCAGCCAGACAAATGAGAATTTCTATCCCGTTATTTCTGTGAATAAAAGTTGTGTTATTTCATATTATAGCGTACTTATATCTCTTCTTTTATCCTGATTGAAACGTTCTACATAAGATTTCCGTATTTGGTTATACTTGAATACGAGAAGCTCGTCTAACAACACTTGTAACTCTTGGTGATAACAGTAACTGATCTTATTGTAGTTTATTTTAGAAACAGATAAAATAAGAACAAAAAACTTACATTTTAGGTTTGTTAGTGACTAAATATTTAGGCTTAGTGGTTATATCTCTATGGTTAGTTATTTTACACCTAAAATATATAAAATAAGAAAGAAAATATTTACATTTTAGGTTTGTTAGTGACTAAATATTTAGGCTTAGTTGTTATATCTCTATGGTTTATGATTTTACTCCTATTTTTTTCTACCTCCAAGTCAATATTTATTATTTCAAGTCTTTATGTACGCAACAAAACTAAACGAACGTCACAGAAAAACTTGAGGTAAATACCGATGGTAATACGATGTTAAAAGTTACAAAATGTCTTTCCTTGTTCTATCATGAGATTGCTCCGTCGGTTGCATTTCTTCCCAATCTGTAGAGAAACATGAATAACACAACATTTCATAAAGGTAGAATACTTATAAACAAACATTATTAAGTTACTAAGAAACAAACAAACATTATTAAGTTACTAAGAAACAAACAAACATTATTAAGTTACTAAGAAACAAACAAACATTATTAAGTTACTAAGAAACAAACAAACATTATTAAGTTACTAAGAAACAAACAAACATTATTAAGTTACTAAGAAACAAACAAACATTATTAAGTTACTAAGAAACAAACAAACATTATTAAGTTACTAAGAAACAAACAAACATTATTAAGTTACTAAGAAACAAACAAACATTATTAAGTTACTAAGAAACAAACAAACATTATTAAGTTACTAAGAAACAAACAAACATTATTAAGTTACTAAGAAACAAACAAACATTATTAAGTTACTAAGAAACAAACAAACATTATTAAGTTACTAAGAAACAAACAAACATTATTAAGTTACTAAGAAACAAACAAACATTATTAAGTTACTAAGAAACAAACAAACATTATTAAGTTACTAAGAAACAAACAAACATTATTAAGTTACTAAGAAACAAACAAACATTATTAAGTTACTAAGAAACAAACAAACATTATTAAGTTACTAAGAAACAAACAAACATTATTAAGTTACTAAGAAACAAACAAACATTATTAAGTTACTAAGAAACAAACAAACATTATTAAGTTACTAAGAAACAAACAAACATTATTAAGTTACTAAGAAACAAACAAACATTATTAAGTTACTAAGAAACAAACAAACATTATTAAGTTACTAAGAAACAAACAAACATTATTAAGTTACTAAGAAACAAACAAACATTATTAAGTTACTAAGAAACAAACAAACATTATTAAGTTACTAAGAAACAAACAAACATTATTAAGTTACTAAGAAACAAACAAACATTATTAAGTTACTAAGAAACAAACAAACATTATTAAGTTACTAAGAAACAAACAAACATTATTAAGTTACTAAGAAACAAACAAACATTATTAAGTTACTAAGAAACAAACAAACATTATTAAGTTACTAAGAAACAAACAAACATTATTAAGTTACTAAGAAACAAACAAACATTATTAAGTTACTAAGAAACAAACAAACATTATTAAGTTACTAAGAAACAAACAAACATTATTAAGTTACTAAGTTGTTTTCTCATCACATGAATTTACAAAAAGTCTTCACTTTTTACCAGCACTCATAATATAACATGTGAAGTAAAAAGAAAATTCAACTGGAATTTAAGATCGTTTAATGTTACGATGTAGCACTTATTATATGTTTCATAATAATCAGATCAAATCTACTTGCCTAAATACGTTATATGTTACAACGTTACACATACTATGGGTTACACAATCAACAGGTCAGATTTGCAGAAAACATATTCCAATGACCGTTTAATATCTCAGATGTTACTGTATAACACTTGTTATACGTTTCACAACCATCAGGTCAGATACAACTTGCTTAATGTGTTAGATGTTACAATGTAACACTTACCATGGGTTACACAAACACCAACAAATAGACATCTGGATTACTCGGAAGGAGAGTCAAGTGTACCCATGAATACCAAACTATACTAAAATATACGTAACAATCAGAGACACAGAATCACTAAAAATAACACAACGATAACCATTTATCAGAGAGCATTTATCAAGTTACTGAAAACATACAATAAGAGTTCTTTATCAGAGATACAACGAGAGTCATTTATCAGGTACACAAAGTTACTGAAAACATACAATAAGAGTTCTTTATCAGAGATACAACGAGAGTCATTTATCAGGTACACAAATGTAAATGTTATACAAACCGAGAAGAGGACATAGAAAAGAAAAATAGTATTTTGTGAACGAATTATCATCTCGTGCTCACGACCTATCTTCTTGTGCTCTCGGCATAATTAGAAGTGAGCACGAGATATTGGTTTTTTAACTACATTACCCCCTCTTTTCAAAAAACGCACAATGTCACTAAAACAAAAACAGACGCACTTTATCAAGTGCACAAAATCTTTCAGAAGGAAAAGAATGATTAGCAACACATGTCAACAAAATGTATAGAAAAGGATTAATTATTCAGAGTGAAACGAATAAAATTCAATTCTGCGAAAGTCTTCACTGATGTTTCAGTAACACGTGTTCCAATTCTGTCATGATTTATGTTGTTCAGAGTTGTGTTTTTCATTATTCATTAAAAAACATTCATAGTGTAGCCCACTTAATGACAACGAAAGCCCTTTATTTCTCTGACTATAAGTTCTAAAAGTTCCACAGTTTTATCCAAGTAACTTCATAAATCAGATCTGAAAAGTTATTTTCACTTCCTCTCTTATCTGTTATAGTTATTCACAAACAAAATTTACAGCACTGAACCAACTACATGACTAACAGTAACAACACTGAACTAAAATGATTAACAGTTTACAGCACTGAACCAACAACATAACTAACAGTAACAAAATTTACAGCACTGAACCACCTACATGACTAACAGTAACAAAATGTACAACACTGAACTAACTACATGATTAACAGTAACAAAATGTACAGCACTGAACCAACTACATGACTAACAGTAACAAATTTTTTACAGCACTGAACCAACTACATGACTAACAGTAACAAAATATACAGCAGTGAACCAACTAACTGGTTAACAATAACAAAGTGACAACACATGCACTGATTACATGTTTTCTCATTATCAGATTCATTCTGTAACTTCAGTCTAATTCATTCTGTAACTTCAGTCTAACCTACAATTACTATTTGCTCAAACTGTTCTAAAACTTTAAAAAAAATTCAGACGTTAAATCACGAGCGCATTTCGTTACGTCAAACCTCTATTCAGGCCAAACAACAAAGTAACCGTCTAAAAAAAAACAAACTTAGCTTACACTAATAAACTTAGAAAGATTCTCACTCAACTTTCAGACAGCTAAGCAGGTGGATAATTTTTTACAATATATTTTACGGTCGTAGATTTGAATCTAAAACTTTTCTTATATTAAACAATTACTCAACAACGTCAACTAGAACCTGCTGGTAAGGCTCTTTTTAACAAATCGTAGTTATACACTTGTTTTATGAAATTCAGTTATGTTTTATAAAAGTAGTTCTTAATATCAAACTCCGTAGGAAACACAGAAATAATTCATACTTCCTTGTTGACCACTTTGTTTTCGTGAATATCTGGGTTGGAGATAAACAGGACTCTATAAAGAATCTCTCTAATTTTTTCTCTATTGAGAATAACTTTTATTTGTTTCGGAAGTAATACTGAATCATGAGGCTAATATTTTGTGTCATTGATTTAATTGGTTTAAGAAATATACTAGTCGAACGCTGTTCTTCTGGCGGCAGGTCCTTTTCACATTATCTGACGAAAATAATTCAACGTCCAATCCACATGACAATAACAAATTAGTCTATTTCCTCCTTTAACGTTTCTTAAAAGCTTAAACATCGTGGAACTTGTAAGCTACATTTACAAATGACGCACACTGCACCATACTAACGTAAAAAATAAATTTAATTTTACCATTTTATGACTAAAAAAATGCCGATTGTTTCGTTCTGTTTTTGAATTTTGCGCAAAGCTACTCGAGGGCTATCTGCGCTAGTCATCCATAATTTAGCAGCGTAAGACTAGAGGGAAGGCAGCTAGCCATCACCACTCACCATCAACTCTTGGACCACTCTTTTGCTAACAAATAGTGGGATTGATCGACCCCGCGACCCTCAGATTACGAGTCGCACGCCTTAACACGCTTGGCCATGCCGGGCCTAAGTTACTTTGTGTAGGGGAACAACGTTTTAATAACTAACAATGTGAAGTTACTTTGTATAGGGGAACAACGTTTTAATAATTAACAATGTGAAGTTACTTTGTATCGGGAACAACGTTTTAATAATTAACAATGTGAAGTTACTTTGTATCGGGAACAACGTTTTAATAATTAACAATGTGAAGTTACTTTGTATAGGGGAACAACGTTTTAATAATTAACAATGTGAAGTTACTTTGTATAGGGGAACAATGTTTTAATAATTAACAATGTGAAGTTACTTTGTATAGGGAAACAACGTTTTAAGAACCAACAATGTGAAATTACTTCGTATTGGAGTACAACGTTTTAAGAACTAAGAGCGTAAAGCTACTTCGTACTAAGGTATAGCGTTTTGAGAATCAACAATGTAAACTTACTTCGTATTGAAATACAACGGTTTAAAAACTAATAATGTGAAGTTACTTTGTATCGGAGAATAACGTTTCTAGATATATGAATGTGAAACTACTATGTTCTAAGATCTAACATTGTGAAGTAACTTCACTATCTTAAGTGGCAGTTGTTAAAAACCTATATTTAATATGCGGGCGGAATGAGAATGTTGTTAATACGAAATTGGCTCAGAAACTTAGTTAAAGTGAGGGTAACACAGTATTTGTTTGTTTTGCTTTTTGAATTTCGCACAAAGCTACACGAGGGCTGTCTGCGCTAGCCGTCCCTAATTTAGCAGTGTAAAACTAGAGGGAAGACAGCTAGTCATCACCACCCACCGACCGCCAACTTTTGGGGTACTTTTTTACCAACAAATAATGGGATTGACTGTAACATTATAATGCCCGCACGGCTGAAAGGACGAGGATGTTTGGGGCGAACGGGATTCGGACCCACGACCCTCAGATTACGAATCGAATGACTTAATCCATCTGGCCATGCCTGGCCGGTTGCACAGTAACTCGATTAAAATGAAGACAACAAAGAAACTCGGTGTTAATTTTGGTGTTTAACCTTTGTTTACGAGTACTCGTGAGTTAAAGTATCTTTTGAACAAAACTGGTAACTTCACACTTATTATTCATTTTATTAATATTTTGTGTACCTGTATTTGAATGTTATTGTGAGTTTCAATGAGTTCCAAATATTATCAATGAAAAAAATAATTAAACCTACAAACAAGAAAGTAATAATTAAATAGTCGTAAGTGTCGTAATAATACAAAACCTGTATAACCCAGTTATACGAAACTTAGAAAGAATGCATTGAGGTCTGAGAGCTCATTTCGTTACGGTCTTACACACACACATGTAAAACTGGCTTAGTTTGGTTATTTCTTAACCACTGTTTACATGAATCCAAGGTTATTGGTTAATGTTCATATGTAAAACCTCAGTGCATAGTGTATTTTATTTATGTTTCATATAATGAACCCAAAATCTGCCGTTCTCTTGTTCTCATGTATCTAATATTGAATATTGATTTTGCAAATCGGTTATACTAAGAAAATTATCAGTACCTCCTATTATTTGAAGATATTTTTAATAAATAGTTATAGAAAAAAAATCAGTATTTACGAAAGTAATGGATTTCTTCAGTCTGTGAACTGAATATAATTACTAACAATTAATAATAATTAACATTAATACATCACTAACTATTATTCTTAAAGAAATGTGTTCTGAGTTAAACTCTGGGTTGTTTTCCATAACGTTTGTATCGGAGGTTGTATCAAGTTCTCGATTTGTTTTACTTCCATAGTTAACATCTTTAGAACTTCCTCTGAATAATTAAGCAAAGGTATTGCAAGATTAGTCCTAGGAAGTTTCTTTTAGTAATACAGAGATCTTTATACAGTGAATTACGGTACAAAACAACATGTGTATGTATTAATTCACGTAGACATGACTACCAAGAATAAAAATATAATAGAAATACGTTTCATGAAAAAGATTTAACATGAGTACAGTTATGGAAATGTGATCATGCTAGCATTATAATTAAGAACATGGAAATCCTTCCATGGTATAAGAAAAATTATTAATGTTTTTTTCATTCAGTTTATTACTTAGGCTGAATGTGATGCATTGTACTCCCCCTCTCGTTGCACAGTGCTATTAATATGTCTCAGATCACCTTCACGTCGAAACGTTGTTCTCTGCTTTATTAGTAAAAGTTTTAATACCCATACCATCTGTCCTGAGAAACATTTTTACTTCAAGTGGGGTTCTCGTCATCACGAAGTTCTCTAAATGAATTCAACTTTCTTTAATGCAAGTCTCCTTTCATTGGCCAGTTTCGTAGATTAATCAAACTTTCTTTAATGCAAGTCTCCTTTCATTGGCCAGTTTCGTAGATTAATCAAACTTTCTTTAATGCAAGTCTCCTTTCATTGGCCAGTTTCGTAGATTAATCAAACTTTCTTTAATGCAAGTCTCCTTTCATTGGCCATTGGCCAATTTCGTAGATTAATCAAACTTTCTTTTTCGTAGATTAATCAAACTTTCTTTAATGCAAGTCTCCTTTCATTGGCCAGTTTCGTAGATTAATCAAACCTTTCTTTAATGCAAGTTACTCCTTTCTTCGTTGATTAATCAAACTTTCTTTAACAGTCTCCTTTCATTTTTCTAGATAATCAAACTTTCTTTGAATATACTCAGCTGTTGAGATAAATCAAACCAAATACAACTGTTGAGAAAAGTGCTAAGTTCAAGTGTAATGAACAGGTGTGATTAAATGTACATTTCACTTTATTTAAAACCATTTAAAATGGTCCAAGCACTTTTTGCCCCCGAGTGGCTCAGCGGTATGTCTGCGGACATAGAACGCTAAAAACCGGGTTTCGATACCCGTGGTGGGCAGAGCACAGATAGCTCATTTGTGCTTAATTCAAAACAACAAACAACAACAACAAACACTTTTCCTATGAAGAATTTTGCAACATTTTTTTTATATAAGATGTTCATGTTTACTTAATTTTTCACCAGGTGTGAATGATACGATTGGAAGAAAGATCTGCCATTTGGCAGTATTTCTTCAGTACTAATTACAGAAAGTAACTATAAAAAAAAATAAAGTATAACATGTTTTACGTATTAAACATAATAACACAACTGTACAGCTCACCACAGCGCTACATATCTACTTCTACAGATTCACATTTCAAACGATAACCCATCACCAACGTTTCCTGCTGACACGACTCCCCGACCCAGCATGGCCAGGTGGGTTAAGGCGTTCGACTCATAATCTGAGAGTCGCGGGTTCGAATCCCCGTCACACCAAACATGCTCGCCCTTTCAGCCGTGGGGCCGTTATAATGTGACGGTCATCCCACTATCCGTTGGTAAAAGAGTAGCCCAAGAGTTGGCAGTGGGTGGCGATGACTAGCTGCCTTTTCTCTGGTCTTACACTGCTAAATTAGGGACGGCTAGCGCAGATAGCCCTCGTATAGCTCTGCGCATATTTCGAAAACAAACAAGAACAAATTTATTGCCCAGACCACTCGGAAGTGATCTAAATTTTCTTTTTAAGTCTGATAATTTTTATTGTCTATAATAAACATAAGCACAAAAATAAATTTCAAAAAATTGTAAACTGTGACGCTTCAAAATTCTAAGACAGTCACTGACATCTTTGACTGTCTGGCTTGTTCTGTAGTTTTCTTTGTCTATCTCTCTTCAGATGTATATATCATTGTAGCCTTGTTCCCTACGTGTATTTAAAAATAGTTTTTTTAATGATCTGTCAGAAACGTAGATAAATAAATCTTGTTATGTTTCGTTTAAAACACCACGATACGTCAAAACAGACGATTCATGAACGTAAAATAAAAGACTGACACTAAAGCGACATCTATCAATCTATTAATTCTCGTTAAGATTAATGTGAGCCTGTATCAAATGGTTAACCCTTATCAAGGTCTTTACGATTGTAAATTGAAATTAAAATTCAAAGATGATTGGTGTAATTCATCAAATAACGGTTACCACAGAAACACAAAACATTAAATTATTAAAATTGGAATAGCATAACACAAAGTGGTTAATACTGACAGACTACAAGTAACTTTCGATTTTTAACTTAACATCGTGCTTTTACGCGTATCATCGTTCTTTCTGGATTCGTTTCATGGACAGTTTTTTGTATTCATTATAGGTTTAATAAATCAAATGGACTTCAACTGCTTATTCATAAACAAGTAACTGAAAATTTCGGTTATTATACTAAATAGAAACCCTATTTCGTACCCTATTCTTTCAACTGGCAATTGCAGTCCATTAATGTTCTCAAAAGTTTATGTGTTTAAAGTTCCATTGGATTTCTTTTTTTGCAGATTTGGCAATTTCAGTCTCACTTCTCACAAGAACCCCCACCCAGAACCCATGGTGGGCAGAGCACAAGCAGCCCATTGTGTAGCTTTGTACTTAATTCCAAATAATTAATCTCCACAACTTCGTATAATAACTGGTATACGTCATGAATTTTTGTGTGAAATACCATTAAAATATCTTGATAGAATAATATAAGAAATATACAACAGCATTATGAATAACTTTCTTAGCCCTAAACTATCGTTGCGTTGAGAAAACCTTACACGTTACTTGAACTAGAGTCTTTTCTTTGTTTGCTGTTTTTATTGCGTATTCGACCCCTGGTGGCTCAGCGCCAAGTTTCAGGACTTATAACGCTCAAATTCGAATTTAGATACATGCTGTTGATAGCGAATGGGTAGTCAGTTGGGTAGATTTCTTGCTAACAACGGATACCTAATGGTGGTGAAACCATGAATTTTAATGTTGCAAGTCTGCTTGTTTGCTGGCTTATTTTGTTGAATTTTTCTACTCGAGGACTAACTGCGCTAATCGTCCCTAATTTTGTAGCGATGAACTAGTGAGAAAGCAGCTAATCAGCACCACCCTCCGCCACTAGTCTTTACCAAAGAAAAGTGGGATTGATCGTGGTATTATAACTCACCCTTGACCCGCTCCAAACAGATGGGCTTCATTAATGAAAGATTAAATGGGAAGGCAGGAAGGGAAGTGAATGGATAATCAATTCAACTGGACAATTTTGTTTTGAAATTTTTACTACCAAGTAGACTTCCCTTTCCTTATCACATTGAGCGTTATAGAAAATAGACTTAATGATTATTTAGTGCATTTGTAGCGGTAAAATTAGCTTTTTATTAAAAACATGTATTCTATTCTTTACGTTTTTCCATTATTTTACTTCACCTTAAACCTGTTATAAAGCAAAATTGTCATTCGTAATAACCAAAATTCTCAAAATTATCTATCACTGGTTTTTAAAGTACAAATAGGATGTTTGAGAATTATCTATCACTGGTTTTTAAAGTACAAATAGGATCTTGTGAGAAACTCCAAATATTAGAGGTTTTTAATCCTTTTAATTTAAGCTATTTCTGTCAACGAAATTTTTTTTTGAGGAACTATGGACCTCCAGTATTACTCTTGTAAAAATAAGCTAAAAATCAGTAGGTTAACTTGAAACAGCCGTTTGTAGTTTTTATCTGATAGACTAGAGAAAAGACAGTTAATTAACAGCACCTGCCGCCATATCGTTGGATTTTATCATCACTCTTATAACGCACCTGCAATCACAATATGCAGATAGCAGTTTTGCTGCAACAGAATACAAAACGTGGGTCTCCTTGCGGCACAGCAGTATGTCTGTAGACTTAAAACACTAGAAACTTAGTTTCAAAATCTGTGGTGAACAGAACACAAATAGCCCATTGTGTAGCTTCGTTCTTAATTACAAACCACATTACAAGCGAACCAAGGACCCTTAGATACATAGCCTAGCATGTTATTCACTACGTCAGACATGTAATAATTTTTTTTAATTGTTTAATACATGCGTAGATAAAATTCCAAGAGATGTGAGAATCGATGAGAAATATTTACATTACAATGACTTAAATACCAGGTAAATTATATTAGTGGTAACTGAAAAGAATGAGGTTTGATTAGGCTTAATTTAAAATATTTTGAAAAGCTTGTATCCTATGTGAATAATACTTGTTGCATCTCGATAACTGTGATACTCAATCAAGAATTACCAGACATTCACCATCAGAGGGCCGCACCCCTTAAAATTGTAAAAGGACTGAGATTTCCTCTTTTATCAAAAATTAAAAAAAATTATTTTACAAATACATAAACGTTTGTTGGTAGTTAAGCACAAAGTTACATAATAG
This sequence comes from Tachypleus tridentatus, assembly GCF_004210375.1. Taxonomy (NCBI): domain Eukaryota; kingdom Metazoa; phylum Arthropoda; class Merostomata; order Xiphosura; family Limulidae; genus Tachypleus; species Tachypleus tridentatus. Next base: position 149,512,738 of record NC_134832.1, on the reverse strand, counting down.
GTTACCTATCTGCCACTAGGGGAGTACAAACACGAGGTGCTTCTATTTTGAGCTCTGAAAGCTTCAGCTTTCTGTAAGCAATTACAACACACATAAATATAAACTCGTGTATAATCAAATGCTAATAGTGTTAATTTTATTACTTTAGGATTGACCTAAAAGTAATCCCAGAAGTTTATAAAGTCCATTTATTTTTTGTCAGATGGCACGACAATCTATAATGTTTTAACTACATTTTTGAAAATATTAATTTTCTGAAAACTATGCGGAAACAAACATTTAAACGCGATATCGTAACATTAATGTATCATTAAAAAATCGCTATTTTAATATATAGTTCAAATTAATGTAAAATTCAGAATAGCCATCATACTTTTACTGTTTTGACCTGAAGCAAACAAAACTAGTGATCTAAATTTACAGTAGAACAAATAGTCGCTGCTACATTTCAACCATTTCGACCACATGGAGCGAAACTACTCGCTTCATCTTAATGTAATACAATAAACGACTTCTTTACTTTTACCGTTTTGAGCAGCAGCTTCTCTACCAACAACTGATAACATTAAGTAAAAACAAGTTCACACAACAAACTAATCTACATTTCGAGAGACATTTCGTTCAGCTAACAAAAACTACTTCATTTCGTTCAGCTAACAAAACTAGACCACGAGATTTCGTTTAGCTAACAAAAGCTACTTTTGTAAGACCACGACATTTCGTTTAGCTAACAGAAGCTACATTTCGTTTGTAAGACCACGACATTTCGTTTAGCTAACAGAAGCTACTTTTGTAAGACCACGACATTTCGTTTAGCTAACAAAAGCTACTTTTGTAAGACCACGACATTTCGTTTAGCTAACAGAAGCTACTTCTGTAAGACCACGACATTTCGTTTAGCTAACAGAAGCTACTTCTGTAAGACCACGACATTTCGTTTAGCTAACAAAAGCTACTTCTGTAAGACCACGACATTTCGTTTAGCTAACAGAAGCTACTTCTTTAAGACCACGACATTTCGTTTAGCTAACAAAAGCTACTTCTGTAAGACCACGACATTTCGTTTAGCTAACAAAAGCTACTTCTGTAAGACCACGACATTTCGTCAAATGGCTCACAGGGTTAGAAATTTTAAAACACTATTTGTTTTAACCATAGAAAGCTCTGATTTTATTTTATGTTATGATAAGGCAAGTAAAAATAACACATTTTCAGTTATCTCTAGAAATAATGAAAGTTACGTTGTTATAGATTTTTTCTATATGTTTCAGTGAGCGCAGCTAACGTCTGTAAAAGGTTAGTCTAAATTTTGCGCAAAACCACACGAGTGCTAGCTGTCCCTAATTTAGCTGTAATTAACTACAGGGAGAGCAACTAATCACCACAATCAGTCTTTTACAAACTAATAACTGGATTGACCGTCTCATTGTAACGCTCCCATGCCTGAAAGAGGCAAACGTTTGGCACGATGTGGATTCGAACACACAGATAAGAAGTCGAGCGCCTTTCATTCGTGGCTATTCAAGATCTCGTCTGTAAATGTATGAAAATAATTCTAAAATGTCATGTACGGTGTTTTCTAGTACACCTTCGTTTATATAGCTACTCAACAGTCCAAATTAAAGAACTGTTGTTAGTCATTTGAAGACTCTAAGAACTAATATATTATTGTTGTTAGATATTCGATTTAAAACTTCATTATATCTGTTAGAACATATCTTATGTAACGATTATAACTTTGTTTTAGAGACGTGTAGAAAATAGTCATTTATAAGATGTTCATATTATTGAACTATGCTAGCCACACATATCTTCTGGTATTAAAATATGAAGGTTATAAAACGTTATCGGGGGATAAACAATACAAGCAGTTTCATCCGTGTAAGTCTGATTGGTTATAACTTACAAATCAGCGGTCGATATTTGCGGTGGGCAGGGCGCAGATAGTTCATTGGATGATTTTGTGCTTTAAAAAAAAAATCTTTCTTTATTTTATACGCTGCTTATAAACGGTAGATTTTTTAATATACTTAGAATATGCGATTTGTAAAATTCAGTGGGCAAATGTTATTTATTATCTTCGTGTCACATTATTTATTATCTTTGTGTCATAAGATGAGGCGGCAGGTTAACCAAACTAATAACTTTGCATCAAAAGATAATGTATCAATTTCTGCAGTCTGGCCTTGCACCAACGTGTTAATTTTGTCAGTTTTACAAGTCTAACCGTCTACCTTAAGATGAAGTGCCAATTTCAACCTTCTATGATCATTTTAATCGTACCAGTTTAACTAGTGAATCCTTGAACCGTAAAATAAAGTGTCAGATATTTCTAGGCCTAACGCAGATTAGTAACGCACAAAATTCTTGTATATGTTAGTTGATCATGTTACATCATTTCTTTGTATCTTCACTGTAACTATTACGTCACATTTCGTGTTATATCTTCTTGGTTTCCTAAACAAACACAGAATGAAGCATGCTACGACCCACACGCACTTTTATTCATTAGAGAATCTGCACTGAATCGTTCACCAGTGCACCGGGGCAAAACACGAGCTGTATGCACGCGATTTTTACCACTTCGATAAAAATAACACCGTTCAAGCTATATTTAAACTACAACGCTTCTGTAAGTTGAAGAAGTATGTTAACTGATCGTTCATAATTATTGTAACTGATTGTTCTAAACTATTGTACGAAGTAGGGTTAACTCATAAATTATTTCTAATTATTTCTGTTCTGTAAAATATAATATTCGTTACATTTACTCCCCCATTGGATTTATTTTTATCGTTATATTGTAAATTACGTTCAATTATAAACGTTTAAAATATTCATATCCCGCTTAAAGGAAAGTAGCTCTAACCATTTTAAATGTCTAAGCACAGAATATATGTAAATAATAATCTTTATATGCAAAAACGGCTCGTTTGGGTTGAGAAAATATTTTACATAGAAGAGCGAACAACGTTTCGACCTTCTATGTAAAATATTTTCTCAACCCAAACGAGCCGTTTTCTCATATAAATTCTCAACAAGTAGGTTTCTCGACATCACTGATAAATAATAATCTATTTTATAATTAGTACAATAAAACTACTCTGGTAATAAGACAGTGCCACAATATCTCCGTTGATGGAGACATAACAAAACAAACAACGACCGTTAATAGTAATTAATATCATAGCTTCAACTCAGTGGCTCACTGGTAAGTCTGGGTTTTATAACATTGCAAATCAGGTTTTGATACTGGCTGAGAACATCATGAAGCTTTCTACTCAACAATAAACAAAAAAAAATTAGATCTTTTAATTATAAGTTCTTTTATGTCTCTGTTAATTCGTTACTAATATATTATGAGTTTTATTTGCCCTTGACCCTTGTCTTAAACTTAGAGGTCATTATATATGGAATATCCATAATGACTGTTAAGTTGACTCTGTAAATAGAACTTATCAAACAGAGAAAAGCTCATTTTCGTTTATTGTCAATGATTTTCTACGAGACCATATTGCTACTATCATTCTATCATAAGTACAGTAGTATTTATAGTAGGGATGGGCCAGATGTGCAACATGTGTGATACTTATTAAGCCTCAAACGCACTCTAAAGAGCAAGTAAACTAAACTTTACACACACTGAACACTCGCTGTTAAGCAGTAAACAAACTATCAAAACATTTGAGAAAATCGGTAAAGGAAAAACAAATATTTCACAAAATTACCAGTCTGACTGTCTGATTGACTAACCTTACTGAAAAGGCATAACTTTCTCTTGCCTTCACCTTATGCAAATCTGAATGTACATTATTGAATTATGCTACTTTGGCTAAAAGCGTTTTTCTTAATGTTACTTATAACCGTGGTAATAATAAATTATAACAATAACTATTTTGCAACACTACTAACGAGCTAACAGTAAACTAGTAGCCATATTCTATAATTACAAGCAGGCTCCGTGAGTTGCCAAGTGTAACAACCCTTCCTCATCTCACATGTGAGTGCATGATTTCTGATGCGCATGAGCAACATGTTCAGTCTACCCTTGTATCAGCTAGATTAAAAACGTAGACTACGTAGATTCTCTAGATATAGATTCTAACTATAATCTAACCTTTGAAAGCGAAGTTTTCAGTTTCAGGCATCTAACTCGATAGTTCTGTGTTCGATATAGCAAATATCATAGTACTCGATTCCTAAGACATAAGTCTTCTATGTTAGGAAACGGCCGTACTCTAGCGCTCTGGACTGAAAACAAGAATGATAAGTTGTACAATTTACCTTTGCATTGTTTTCAAACTAAGTGTGTGGCCTATCGACATTTAAAGATGTACTCGAAACAATGATTTTTTTTAAAAATATGTCGTTCAAAAAATAAAAGGAGAAATTATTACGTTGATAACCTTGAAAAGTCTTTGCCCAAGAGAAGAAAACATTACTGTAATAGTAGAAATAAGATTAGAAATAGTAATGTTGAATATGCGAAACAACCTTCAGCCATTAACTCAGCCAAAGAAAAAGCTGCTACACTGGCTAGATGGAAAAAATATTATAGCAAAGATATCAGCAAAAGCCAGGAATTGTCAAGAGATAGCTCTAAGAAAAGGTATGAAAAAGATAGGTCTAAAGCCTACTCATTTTGAGACCTAAACTTGAAAACACTGAGACAAGTGTAAAACAATTTTAAATAAAAGATTAACAAGCAGGAATGGGAGTACCAAAAAAAAAAACAAGGAAGCAAGGTAGGAATGGACACGATAACATTACAGCACTTGGTGGTTTTTGCCAAGGTAAAACGTCAGTGTTGACACCATATCATTCTTACTATGTTTTTTGTAACTTGGTAACTATTCAAACTAAATGAACAGCTTATATTGATGTATTTTTTTGTTTTACTTGTTGTTTCTGTAACCATGTATAGATTCATGTATATAATCAAACTACGAGAAGCGTAGCATAATAAGAGGTAGGGTTGATGTTGGAAGTAAAACAGAAACTTTCAAAAGTCATACTTTGCTTATGGGAGACATTATAGTTTTCTACCATGTAACGTGTGGGCCAAAATAACAGTATCAAACAGCTAATTTTTAAAATTTTCCTTTTTTGTCGAGTATTTAGAAAGAATTAGTTGTTGACAAAACTCAGCTAAAGTCTATAATTGGATGGAAGTTCAAAATAAAACACAAAGTAAGAATAGATACAATGATAGCCACACCCATTTTTAGGTCGCACCGTGTCAAAAACTATCAAGAGTTGTAACATTACCCTGCCTATTCCCACCATGTTTCCTCACTTTTTGGTGCTCCTATTCTTACTTTCTATTTTTTTCATTTAATTTGTTTAAACTTGTCCAAAACTTGTTGCTATTGATTCAGCACTTAACGTGGACTCTTCTTCTTCAGTCCAGACAAAAGAATTTATTTTTGCTGTTGTTGTTTTGTTCAGCAATCAATCCGCGTTCTTCCGGGTCTCCTGTTATTGTACTTTAATAATTTCGTTCTTGCTTAAAATTCTATTCCAGATTATTCAACCATAACCGACACATTTATAGTGAAGGTTAGGTAAATATTCCTGTGTTTTTCTTCACTCGACTGGCAAGTTTACCTCTTCTCTTTCAACGTGAATGAACAGTAGAAATACAATGTGTACCAAATAATTAGTTAGATACATAGAGTACTTTTTGAGAGGGAAAGAAGCAACATAATTTTCTCAGCCCTTTGTGTGGCTATTTTTATCGTCAGCGATGTAAGAGTTATTCTGATTGGCTTAGATAATCGCTATACTAGACTCGACTAGTGGATTGTTTCATAGTTTTTATAAGGAGAGTATACAGAGTTGATCCAGTCTATAGCTAATATCTTTTGACATACACGACACTTGGCTTAAAGAACTAACAGTATGTAAGTTAAGAGCCTAGAAACGTGTTTATATTCATTCTAGCCTGCCAACTGATGATTGGTGTGGTTTTCAACAAATGGTTGTAACTAAAGAATCCAGAAACTCGTGTACTGGAGGTTTGTACTAACCCTAGTTTGTCAACTAATAACAGAGTTTTCAACAGATGATTTTAACAAATGAGTCCAGCTGCTCGTGCACTGAAGTTTCATATTAACCATAGTTAATAATAATGGGTGTCTCAAGAGATGCTTGTAACTGAAGGTTCCAGATGCTCATGTACTGAGGTTCATATTAACCATAGTTAATAATAATGGGTGTCTCAAGAGATGCTTGTAACTGAAGGTTCCAGATGCTCATGTACTGAGGTTCATATTAACCATAGTTAATAATAATGGGTGTCTCAAGAGATGCTTGTAACTGAAGGTTCCAGATGCTCATGTACCGAGGTTCATATTAACCATAGCTTGTCAAATAATAATGGATTTCTCAAGAAATGCTTGTAACTGAATGATCCAGACGATCGCGTCATTTATTGTTATTTATCTGTTTGTTTCATATTTCTCTAAATATGATTTTACCACACTTTTCTGTTTGGGTCACTTGTCTTCTGTTAAGTAATTACTATTGTAATTAATCACACTTAACTGATATAAAATCATATTACATTTGAATATTAACTCACTGAGTGTTTCTTACGATTTTCAGCAGGTGTCGTCACGAGGGCTTACGACATAATCATCTACATAACTTTCACATCTCAGGAGGGACACAACATCAAATTATAGTAAATATCTGATTATCTGATTCAACAACCATGTTAAAACGACCAGGTTGAAGGCAAGTATAAATCAAAAACCTTCTTAAAGCTGTCATTTATTTTCTAGGTCGTTGATCGTGGGAGATATAGAGGGCCTTACAAAGCGGTGTCACCGTTCACGTCCTGACGATCATGTGTTGGGAAAACCGGGTTGGTTCATAGCCCCTGGGGAAAGGAGAGCACAGAATTGGGTATTGGCCTTCCTAGTGGGCCTATCACAAGTAATAAGCTCCATCAGCTATGCTTAGAGAGATATGTATGCGGTAAACGTAAAGCTGTCGATATAACCAGGAGGAGAGAAGTTACAGAATAACCCGTGTTTGTATTTTCAAAACAGCTGGTATGGGTATTAAAACTTTAATTGAAATAAAGTACAGAACAACGTTCTCTTTGTTAACCTAAGAAGTCAAAACGTTGTTCAGTACTTTATTTTAATTGAAGTGTTAATACCCCCACCAGCCGTCTTAAAAGTACATTTTTAATTCAAATGAGTTTCTCATAATCACGAATAGCTCGTGTGTGCTTGAAACCTGTTCGTCAGAGGTAAAGGTATGCAATGCAACCTCTTCCAGGCCACAGATTTTCTCCGGAACGGTTTCAAAAAAGGTTTATAATGAACTTAGCGAGTATCACGTAGACGTTCCATTGGGATGATAATTCCACGAAATAAGTTATAAATCAAGCTAATTTATATGCAAAAACGGCTCGCTTGGGCTGAGAAAACACTTTTACATAGAAGAGCGAACAACGTTCGAAGAAGGTCGAAACGTTGTTCGCTCTTCTATGTAAAAGTGTTTTCTCAGCCCAAGCGAGCCGTTTTTGCATATAAATTTCTCAACAAGTGGGTTTCTCGTCATCACTGATTAAATCAAGCTAATGTTTTTATGGTTAATATGATGCACAAAAAACAACACTCATAAATATGTGACACAGTTATATTTAACAGCAGATTACTAATATAAAGTTACTGCCTCTCTATGTGTTATAATTGGTCTTTGATATTTGCTTCAAAACTATAGGAATGCATACATATGTTAAGCATCAGCCCAAACATATAATGTGAAGTGATTCAGAGGTCGAGTGCATTATATTTAAACAACTTTGGAGTCTTATAACATCGCTAAAGTTCAGGTCGCCACGCCCACTCGCACTCTGTTCAATGATCTTGCATCTCTACGATAGTCCTACAGCACAGCTTCTATTTTAAAAGGTCCTTTTGTAAATATATCATGTCTTAAGCACGCTGCTCCTCTCTGCTTGCTTTTCATAATCCATCTTGATTACTCAATTACCCAAATTACCCAACAAAGCACCGTGTCTATCAAGTTGACCTGCGTGTTTTCGTGTGAAAAAAAAATGAATATATCCGTTTCGTTTTCCAACTGCTATAGTGAGACGCTGGACGTATGAACGACTACGTCGAAGAAGCAGCTTGTGTACCTGACGTACACCACAACAAAATATGGTGGAAACTTGTTTTGGTTTTAGAAACGTGCTGAAGTTTCGATTAAATAACATTTTACAGCAAAATCTGAGAAACCTGAGTAGCTTTCTTGTACAGTCAACATTGGGTATTAAGTTCTGTCGACATAATGTCAGAATATTAACACTTTATTAAAAGATTTTCAATTGAATTATAGTGGCTTTTATAACGTTTCTTTTCATTTGAGACAGTACTACATAGTCAGGAATAAGTTAGTTTAAATTTAACTCCAAATGTATTTTATTAACCCTTTACCTCTATTTTGCTCTTATATTGTTATTACAGCATATTTAGTGAAAGCTATAGACTTCTAATTGCCTATGTTACGCTTGCGTAATCTGCCAGGAAGACGTGTCAGGCACGTTGATTTTGAGCAGGACAACTCTCGTGTTATCTCGCCGAAATAATGACAGGATACGAGAGGTGTGAATGAAAGAAGTGAAACAGAATTGTTGTGAAACAAAATATTATGTGGTCTCAAGTGGCGGTCTGTGAGATGTCAGTCAAAAATTGACTTGATCTTTGAGACAACTCTCGTGTTATCTCGCCCAAATAACGAGAACATACAAGAGGTGTAAATGAAGTGCTTGCACGTGGATAGTATTTAAAGTTTCAACGTAAAGGATTTGTTCCTGTTGTCTACCTAAAGTGATGGGTTCCAGACAACACGTAATAAGTACATTTGTAGTAAACAGAAACCTAACCTGTTTTATCGTTTACCAAGTTTTAAACTGTCTCCCTAGTGGTGGAGTGATGAGTTAAAACAAAACAGACAAAATTAAGCTTTCTGTACTCGCTGATGATATAGTACACTTGAAACAGTTGCAAAGAAAAGTAACTTCAGACACTTGCTTTGAAAAGAAAGAAAAGTAACTTTAGACACTTGCTTTGAAAAGAGAGAAAAGTAACTTTAGACACTTGCTTTGAAAAAGAGAAAAGTAACTTTAGACACTAACTTTGAAAAGAAAAAAAAGTAACTTTAGACACTTGCTTTGAAAAGAGAGAAAAGTAACTTTAGACACTTGCTTTGAAAAGAAGAAAAGTAACTGGACACTTGCTTTGAAAAGAAAGAAAAGTAACTGGACACTAGCTGGAAAGAAAAGTAACTGGACACTTGCTGAAAAGAGAGAAAAGTAACTTTGGACACTTGCTGAAAAGAGAGAAAAGTAACTGGACACTGAAAAAAAGCTTTGGAAAGCTGAGAGAAAAGTAACTTTGGACACTAGCTGGAAAAGAGAGAAAATCAACTGGACACTTGCTGGAAAGAAGAGAAAAGTAACTGGAAAAGAGAGAAAATCAACTGGACACTTGCTTGGAAAAGAGAGAAAAGTCAACTGGACACAGCTGAAAAAAGGAAAAGTCAACTGCTGACACTTGCTTGGAAAAGGAGAGAAAAGTCAACTGGACAACAGCTGGAAAAAGGAAAAGTCAACTGGACACTTGCTGAAGGAGAAAATCAACTGGACACTTGCTTTGAAAAGAGAGAAAATCAACTGGACACTTGCTGAAAAGAAAGAAAAGTCAACTGGACACTTGCTGAAAAGGAGAAAAGTCAACTGGACACTTGCTTTGAAAAGAGAGAAAAGTAACTGGACACTTGCTTGAAAAGATCAAGAAAAGTAACTGGACACTAGCTGGACTGGAAAGAAAGGAAAGTCAACTGGACACTTAGCTGAAAAGAAAAGTAACTGGACACTAGCTGAAAAGAGAGAAAATCAACTGGACACTTGCTGAAAAGAAAGAAAAGTAACTGGACACTTGCTGGAAAAGAAAGAAAAGTAACTGGACAACAGCTGAAGGAAAAAAGTCAACTGGACAAGCTGAAAAGAAAGAAAAGTAAACTGGACACTTAGCTGAAAGGGAAGAAAAGTAACTGGACAAGCTGAAGCTGAAAAGAGGAAAAGTAACTTTGGACAACAGCTGGAAGAGAGAGAAAATCAACTGGACACTTGCTGAAAAGAGAGAAAAGTAACTGGACAAGCTGAAAAGGAGAAAAGTCAACTGGACACTTTGCTGAAAAGAAAGAAAAGTAAACTGGACACTTGCTGAAAAGAGAGAAAAGTAACTGGACACTTGCTGGAAAGGAAGAATCAACTGGACACTAGCTGGAAAAGGAGAAAATAAACTGGACAAGCTGAAAAAAGGAAAAATCAACTGGACACTAGCTGAAAAGAGAAAAATCAACTGGACACTTAGCTGAAAAGGAGAAAAGTCAACTGGACAACTTGGAAAAACTGGAAGGAAAGAAAATCAACTGGACACAGCTGGAAGGAAGAAAATCAACTGGACACTAGCTGGAAGGAAGAATCAACTGGACAGCTGAAAAGAAAGAAAATCAACTGGACACTAGCTGAAAAGAGAGAAAAGTAACTGGACACTAGCTGGAAAGAGAGAAAAGTCAACTGGACACTTGCTGAAAAGGAAAGAAAATCAACTGGACACAGCTGAAAGGAGAAAAGTCAACTGGACACTTGCTGAAAAAGAGAAAAGTCAACTGGACAAGCTTTGAAAAGAGAGAAAAGTAACTGGACACTAGCTGAAAAGAAAGAAAAGTCAACTGGACACACTGAAGGAGAAAATCAACTGGACACTGCTGGAAGGAAAATCAACTGGACACTAGCTGGAAAAGAGAGAAAAATCAACTGGACAACATAGCTTTGAAAAGAGAGAAAAGTAACTGGACAACTTGTTTTGGAAAGAGAGAAAATCAACTGGAGACACTAGCTGAAAAGAAGAAAAGTCAACTGGACACATAGCTGAAAAGAAGAAAAGTAACTTTGGACACTTGCTTGAGGAAGAAAGAAAACTGGTAACAACTGGACACTTCAACTGGACAACTGGAAAAGTAACTTTGGACACTAGCTGGAAAGGAAAAAAATCAACTGGACACTTGCTGAAAAGGAAGAATCAACTGGACAAGCTGAAAGAGAAAATCAACTGGACACTTGCTGAAAAGAAAGAAAATCAACTGGACACTTGCTGAAAAGAGAGAAAAGTAACTGGACACTTGCTTTGGAAAGAGAGAAAAGTCAACTGGAGACACTTGCTGAAAAGAAAGAAAAGTAACTGGAGACACTTGCTGAAAAGAGAGAAAAGTAACTGGACACTTAGCTGAAAAGAGAGAAAAGTCAACTGGACACTTGCTTGAAAAGAGAGAAAAGTAACTTTAGACAACAACTGAAAAGAGAGAAAAGTAACTTTGGACAACAGCTGGGAAAAAGAGAGAAAAGTAACTGGACACTTAGCTTTGAAAAGAGAGAAAAGTAACTGGACACACAGCTGAAGAAAGAAAAGTAACTGGACACTTGTAGCTGGAAAAGAGAGAAAAGTAACTGGACACTTGCTGAAAAGGAGAAAATAACTGGACACTAGCTGAAAAGAGAAAAGTAACTGGACACTTAGCTTTGAAAAGGAGAAAATCAACTGGACACTTGCTGAAAGGAAAGAAAAGTAACTGGACACTTGCTGAAAAGAGAGAAAAGTCAACTGGACACTTGCTTTGAAAAGAGAGAAAAGTAACTGGACACTTGCTTGAAAAAGAAAGAAAATCAACTGGACACTTGCTTTGAGTCAACTGGAAGAGAGAAAAGTCAACTGGACACTTAGCTGAAAAGAGAGAAAAGAAATCAACTGGACAACAGCTGAAAAAAGAGAACTGGACTTTAGACACTAGCTTTGAAAAGAGAGAAATCAACTGGACACTTGCTTTGAAAAGAGAGAAAAGGACATAGCTAGACACTTGCTTGGAAAGCTGAAGGAGAAAAGTAACTTTGGACACTTGCTGAAAAAGAAGAAAAGTAACTTTGGACACTAGCTGAAAAGAAAGAAAATCAACTGGACACTTGCTGAAAAGAAGAAAAATCAACTGGACACTTGCTTTGAAAAAGAGAGAAAAGTAACTTTGGACACTTGCTGAAAAGAGAGAAAAGTAACTGGACACTTGTTGGAAAAGAGAGAAAAGTATCTTTAGACACTTAGCTGAAAAGAGAGAAAAGTAACTTTGGACACTTGCTGAAAAGAGAGAAAAGTAACTTTAGACACTTGCTTTGAAAAGAGAGAAAAGTAACTTTAGACACTGGAAAGAGAGAAAAGTAACTTTGGACACTTGCTTTGAAAAGGAGAAAAGTAACTGGAGACACTTGCTTTGAAAGGACAAGCTTTGAAAAGAAAACTTTAGACACTTGCTTTGAAAAGAAAGAAAAGTAACTTTAGACACTTGCTTTGAAAAGAAAGAAAAGTAACTTTAGACACTTGCTTTGAAAAGAAAGAAAAGTAACTTTAGACACTTGCTTTGAAAAGAGAGAAAAGTAACTTTAGACATTTGCTTTGAAAAGAGAGAAAAGTAACTTTAGACACTTGCTTTGAAAAGAGAGAAAAGTAACTTTAGACACTTGCTTTGAAAAGAGAAAAAAGTAACTTTAGACACTTTGAAAAGAAAGCTCTCATAGCAATTTGTTAACTATACAGACGGATGGAAACACATCTAAAGCTTTCTTATAGATAGGTACAAAATCAGTTTATCTACAGGATCAGAACACAGACTTTAGTTACTTAATAACTAGTCTTAAATTCAACTACACAAGATCAGAACACGAACTTTATTCACTTAATAAACAGCCTTCGCTTCAATTTATACATAATTAGCACTCAAACTTTATGTAATAATAAGTCTGGTTCGGCATGGCTAGGTGGTTCAGGCACTCGACTTGTAATCTGAGGACCGCGGGTTCAAATCCTCTTCACACCAGACTTTCTAGCCTTTTCAGCCGTGGGGGCGTTATAATGTACTGTCAATCCCGCTATTCGTTGGTAAAAGAGTAGCCCAAGAGTTGGTGGTGGTGGGTGGTGCTGACTAGCTGCCTTCCTTCTAGTCTTACACTGATAAATTAGAAGAGGCTAGCGCAGATAGCCCTCATGTAGCTTTGCGCGAAATTCAAAAACAAACAAGCTCTCTTGTATCGTTCAGTGAAAGTTTTACACATAAATCAAAATAAAGGTCTTACACTCTCATAATATTTAATGTGCTTTAAATATTTTGTTTCTCAGCTAATAAATCTGGTTCTGGTGTTTGGTTACTCGAACTAAATGCTTGACTGTTAGAACTGCTGCGTGTTAGGTTCACTTCAGAAGGATTAATAATTATATCCTTTAAAGGAACTACAAAGTTCGCTCTCGGTGCATTTCACTGGTACTAAATCTTTAGTTGTTACGTAGCTTATCAGTGCGTTAAGATGTAATTCATAACTATCAAATATTTTAATCTGAAGAAGTTCACCAGTGTGTGCACTGTGTAATTCACGTGGATCAAATGTTTTTAATCTCAAGAAACTAACTATTGAGTGAAAGTGTAGAAATTGTTATTGTAAAATAACTTTACCGGTAAGTACACAGCGTATGTTGTTCACAGGTATGCTATGTTTTGTTGCAAATGATTCTATTTCAACTTACTTACACCGTGTAGTTTACTAATATAACTTACTTACTCAGTGTAGTTTACCATTACAACTTACTTACACCGTGTAGATTACTAATATAACTTACTTACTCAGTGTAGTTTACTATTACAATTTACTTACAAGATGCAGTTCACTAGTACAAATTAATCTTATTTATTGCTTTGGGTGTTTCAGGTTTGTGAAATTTAATTTGATAAATATTATCTTTTTCCAGTGTAAAAATCGTTAAGTTTTGTTTATGTAAAGACACTTTTAATCGAAAATAAAACAATCACTTCAAAAATACCCGAAATTAAGACGTTTTTACAAGTAATAAACTTTGGTGACAACTTTCGTATAAACGTACACATATCTAACACTCATATCGTTCAGCCAACAAGCAACTTATTACGACATTTAATAATTTATTTTAATTATGATTCAATACAATATTGTTGCACGTCCTTTAAAGAATCGAGAATCGGGCATTACAATAACTTATTTTTTGCGATCGCTCAGGTTACGGAACATCAATTACAACAAGTGTTTACTTTTGACACTTTACGTTTAGGGATAAATTAAGGAAGGTTTGGTTCACGTTATTTGTAAAATTGAGGTTGTGTTGTAAAAGCATGAACCTGTTCCTCAGCTGGGGGCAGTCTGCCCAGAAGTAATATCAAAACATTTAGAAACACCAGTACTTTTGTGAAATTCGGTAATGTTCATATTTATACGTACACGTGCCCTCTGGGTTACGAAATGGTTTCAAAAGAATTATAGGAATCCGGTAGGGTCGATATTCAGCGTAACAATTTTAAATGGATTACACTGCCAATCAAACGTCGAATACCACGTTGTGCTCGTACAATAATTATCGAGAAGCTTCTGGTGATTGGTGTGTCACACGCACCACACGCTTGCAGCGCCATCTACACACCTGCTGCATGAAGGAGTAATACAAAAAAAGGGAAATTGTTAAAAAAAAAAGTTGGTTGTTGGCTGGTTTGCGTTTTATGGCGCAAAAATCAATTATTTTATGAAGATGCTTCGTGTGTTACTAAGTCATAAGTATTTTTTTTAAATATGCAAATAAACTAAAAATTTGGATTGAACTTTCCGCAAAGATAAATTAAGTCCTGATTTATTTATATATTAATCAACATATTTCAAGACGAAATTTAAAAAGCTTAAGGGTGAAAAATACGTTTATATCTGTAGAACAACGTCCTTTAAAGAAGGACAACGTAAATATTTACGTTGTAAATTAACACTTATTAAGTTAGCTAATAAACACAAATTGGTTCCAGAAACACTTGAATAATTTTGTTTGAAGTTAAACAGAAAGATACACAGTGAGTTATCTGTGCTCTACACACCAAGAGTTTTGAAATCTGGTTTATAGCGTTGTAAGTCCGCGGACATACCACCGTGGCACTGGGTTGTTGGTCGTGCTTCTGTAAACTATAACATAATTTATTGTTGTATCGATTTGGGAAAAGTTGTGTTTGTTTAGCAACAGCAAGTGGCGTGCGGTTTGAACCTCAAAACTGTGTTGATCTGAACACACGATTGTGTTGTGGAATGATTTTGTTATTAATTTTATATAAAATTAATTAACAAATTAATATAAAATATAAAATTAATAACACAAACATTGTGCATCAGTCAACACACATGTGTTATTGTTTGTTGTAACTTGAACTTGTGTTGTTATATTACATCAGACATGCAATGTTATGTGTCCATCATAGGCGTGCTGTTAGAAAAACTGAGAGAAAACACCATATTTTATTTTGAATGCGAGCCGTGTTTAAATTCTAGAACAATCTTCACACGTTTCAGTAGAACATATAAACATGTTTTGGGCTGCAATCTTGGTCTAATGCACTTTACGAAAACTAGTGTTGTACGAAAGTCCTAAGCGGTGAGTGGTACAAAGAAGAGAGTATAGATATTAATCATTTGAAGTCTTTATTGGGATGGTTAATAATATCATGAAAGTATTTATGTGTGGTCGATTAAAACGTTTCATCCATTTCCTTGGAATTGGAGAGTACAATTTTACATGTTTGAAGATAAGGATAAAGCTACACAATAGGCCATCTGTACTTTGCCCACCACGTGTATCGAAACCCGGTTTCTAGCGCTGTAAGTCTGTAGACACACCGATGTGTCACTGAGAGCAACACATAGTGTTTACGTTTTAATTTTTCAGGAGAAACCCTTTAGATTGTTAAACATTTCTTTAATACAAACAAACGAGTATAGTGAGGAAGTGCAATTGAAACGTTTAACGGAAGTATTCCACTTTACGTTCTCCAGGTTTTAAAACTCAGAATAATTACAACTTATTTTTAGGACAAGTGTTTGGGGTAAATATAATTACAACTCACTTAAAAGTAAAAGAAGCCAGGTAAATGTACTTATAAACTCAGTTCATGAGTAACTAGTTGGGTACGTGTAATTACAAACTCTGTACACGACAACAAGTTGGGTAAACGTAATTATAAACTCTCTATACGAGTAACAAGTTGGGTAAATGTAATTATAAACTCTCTACACGTGCAACACGTTGGGTAAACGTAATTACAAACTCTGTACACGACAACAAGTTGGGTAAATGTAATTATAAACTCTCTACACGTGTAACAAGTTCGGTAAATGTAATAATAAACTCTGTACAAGTGTAACAAGTTGGGTAAATGTAATAATAAACTCTATACACGACAACAAGTTGGGTAAATGTAATTATAAACTCTCTACACGTGTAACAAGTTCGGTATATGTAATTATAAACTCTCTACACGTGTAACAAGTTCGGTAAATGTAATTATAAACTCTCTACACGTGTAACAAGTTGGGTAAATGTAATAATAAACTCTGTACACGTGTAACAAGTTCGGTATATGTAATTATAAACTGTCTACACGTGTAACAAGTTGGGTAAATGTAATTATAAACTCTCTACACGTGTAACAAGTTCGGTAAATGTAATTATAAACTCTCTACACGTGTAACAAGTTCGGTATATGTAATTATAAACTCTCTACACGTGTAACAAGTTGGGTAAATGTAATTATAAACTCTCTACACGAGTAACAAGTTCGGTAAATGTAATTATAAACTCTCTACAGGTGTAACAAGTTGGGTAAATGTAATAATAAACTCTATACACGACAACAAGTTGGGTAAATGTAATTATAAACTCTCTACACGAGTAACAAGTTCGGTAAATGTAATTATAAACTCTCTACACGTGTAACAAGTTCGGTAAATGTAATTATAAACTCTCTACACGTGTAACAAGTTGGGTAAATGTAATAATAAACTCTGTACACGTGTAACAAGTTGGGTAAATGTAATAATAAACTCTATACACGACAACAAGTTGGGTAAATGTAATTATAAACTCTCTACACGTGCAACACGTTGAGTAAATGTAATTATAAACTCTCTACACGTGTAACAAGTTGGGTAAGTGTAATAATGAACTCTGTACACGTGTAACAAGTTGGGTAAATATAATTATAAACTCTGTACACGACAACAAGTTGGGTACATGTAATTATAAACTCTCTACACGAGTAACAAGTTCGGTAAATGTAATAATAAACTAGGTACACGTGTAACAAGTTGGGTAAATGTAATTAGAAACTCTCTACGCGTGTAACAAGTTCGGTAAATGTAATAATAAACTCTCTACGCGTGTAACAAGTTCGGTAAATGTAATAATAAACTCTGTACACGTGTAACAAGTTCGGTAAATGTAATAATAAACTCTGTACACGACAACAAGTTGGGTAAATGTAATTATAAACTCTCTACACGTGTAATAAGTTCGGTAAATGTAATAATAAACTCTCTACGCGTGTAACAAGTTCGGTAAATGTAATAATAAACTCTGTACACGTGTAACAAGTTGGGTAAATATAATTATAAACTCTGTACACGACAACAAGTTGGGTACATGTAATTATAAACTCTCTACACGAGTAACAAGTTCGGTAAATGTAATAATAAACTAGGTACACGTGTAACAAGTTGGGTAAATGTAATTAGAAACTCTCTACGCGTGTAACAAGTTCGGTAAATGTAATAATAAACTCTCTACGCGTGTAACAAGTTCGGTAAATGTAATAATAAACTCTGTACACGTGTAACAAGTTCGGTAAATGTAATAATAAACTCTGTACACGACAACAAGTTGGGTAAATGTAATTATAAACTCTCTACACGTGTAATAAGTTCGGTAAATGTAATAATAAACTCTCTACGCGTGTAACAAGTTCGGTAAATGTAATAATAAACTCTGTACACGTGTAACAAGTTCGGTAAATGTAATTATAAACTCTGTACACAAAGAACAAGTTGGGTAAATGTAATTATAAACTCTCTACACGTGTAACAAGTTCGGTAAATGTAATTATAAACTCTTTACACGTGTAACAAGTTGGGTAAATGTAATTATAAACTCTCTACACGTGTAACAAGTTGGGTAAATGTAATAATAAACTCTGTACACGTGTAACAAGTTCGGTAAATGTAATTATAAACTCTATACACGATAACAAGTTGGGTAAATGTAATAATAAACTCTGTACACGTGCAACACGTTGAGTAAATGTAATTATAAACTCTCTACACGTGTAACAAGTTGGGTAAATGTAATTATAAACTCTGTACACGTGTAACAAGTTGGGTAAATGTAATAATAAACTCTGTACACGTGTAACAAGTTCGGTAAATGTAATTATAAACTCTCTACAAATGTAACACGTTGGGTAAATGTAATTATAAACTCTGTACACGTGTAACAAGTTGGGTAAATGTAATTATAAACTCTCTACACGTGTAACAAGTTGGGTAAATGTAATTATAAACTCTCTACACGAGTAACAAGTTGGGTAAATGTAATTATAAACTCTGTACACGTGTAACACGTTGGATAAATGTAATAATGAACTCTCTACACGTGTAACAAGTTGAGTAATTGTAATTATAAACTCTCTACAAGTGTAACACGTTGGGAAAATGTAATTATAAACTCTGTACACGTGCAACACGTTGGATAAATGTAATAATGAACTCTCAACACGTGTAACAAGTTGGGTAAATGTAATTATAAACTCTCTACGCGTGTAACAAGTTCGGTAAATGTAATAATAAACTCTCTACGCGTGTAACAAGTTCGGTAAATGTAATAATAAACTCTGTACACGTGTAACAAGTTCGGTAAATGTAATAATAAACTCTGTACACGACAACAAGTTGGGTAAATGTAATTATAAACTCTCTACACGTGTAATAAGTTCGGTAAATGTAATAATAAACTCTCTACGCGTGTAACAAGTTCGGTAAATGTAATAATAAACTCTGTACACGTGTAACAAGTTCGGTAAATGTAATTATAAACTCTGTACACAAAGAACAAGTTGGGTAAATGTAATTATAAACTCTCTACACGTGTAACAAGTTCGGTAAATGTAATTATAAACTCTTTACACGTGTAACAAGTTGGGTAAATGTAATTATAAACTCTCTACACGTGTAACAAGTTGGGTAAATGTAATTATAAACTCTCTACACGTGTAACAAGTTGGGTAAATGTAATTATAAACTCTATACACGATAACAAGTTGGGTAAATGTAATAATAAACTCTGTACACGTGCAACACGTTGAGTAAATGTAATTATAAACTCTCTACACGTGTAACAAGTTGGGTAAATGTAATTATAAACTCTGTACACGTGTAACAAGTTGGGTACATGTAATAATAAACTCTGTACACGTGTAACAAGTTCGGTAAATGTAATTATAAACTCTCTACAAATGTAACACGTTGGGTAAATGTAATTATAAACTCTGTACACGTGTAACAAGTTGGGTAAATGTAATTATAAACTCTCTACACGTGTAACAAGTTGGGTAAATGTAATTATAAACTCTCTACACGAGTAACAAGTTGGGTAAATGTAATTATAAACTCTGTACACGTGTAACACGTTGGATAAATGTAATAATGAACTCTCTACACGTGTAACAAGTTGAGTAATTGTAATTATAAACTCTCTACAAGTGTAACACGTTGGGAAAATGTAATTATAAACTCTGTACACGTGCAACACGTTGGATAAATGTAATAATGAACTCTCAACACGTGTAACAAGTTGGGTAAATGTAATTATAAACTCTATACACGTGTAACAAGTTGGGTAAATGTAATTATAAACTCTCTACACGTGTAATGTGTTGGGTAAATGTAATTATAAACTCTCTACAAGCGTAACACGTTGGGTAAATGTAATTATAAACTCTCTACACGTGTAATGTGTTGGGTAAATGTAATTATAAACTCTCTACAAGTGTAACAAGTTAGGTAAATGTAATAATAAACTCTGTACACGTGCAACACGTTGAGTAAATGTAATTATAAACTCTCTACACGTGTAACAAGTTGGGTAAATGTAATTATAAACTCTCTACACGTGTAACAAGTTCGGTAAATGTAATTATAAACTCTGTACACGTGTAACAAGTTGGTTACATGTAATAATAAACTCTGTACATGTGTAACAAGTTCGGTAAATGTAATTATAAACTCTCTACAAATGTAACACGTTGGGTAAATGTAATTATAAACTCTGTACACGTGTAACAAGTTGGGTAAATGTAATTATAAACTCTCTACACGTGTAACAAGTTGGGTAAGTGTAATTATAAACTCTCTACACGAGTAACAAGTTGGGTAAATGTAATTATAAACTCTGTACACGTGTAACACGTTGGATAAATGTAATAATGAACTCTCTACACGTGTAACAAGTTGAGTAATTGTAATTATAAACTCTCTACAAGTGTAACACGTTGGGAAAATGTAATTATAAACTCTGTACACGTGCAACACGTTGGATAAATGTAATAATGAACTCTCAACACGCGAAACAAGTTGGGTAAATGTAATTATAAACTCTATACACGTGTAACAAGTTGGGTAAATGTAATTATAAACTCTCTACACGTGTAATGTGTTGGGTAAATGTAATTATAAACTCTCTACACGTGTAATGTGTTGGGTAAATGTAATTATAAACTCTCTACAAGTGTAACACGTTGGGTAAATGTAATTATAAACTCTGTACACGTGTAACAAGTTGTGTAAATGTAATTATAAACTCTCTACACGAGTAACAAGTTGGGTAAATGTAATTATAAACTCTGTACACGTGTAACAAGTTGGGTAAATGTAATTATAAACTCTCTACACGTGTAACAAGTTGAGTAAATGTAATTATAAGCTCTCTACAAGTGTAACAAGTTGAGTAAATGTAATTATAAACTCTCTAGAAGTGTAACACGTTGGGTAAATGTAATTATAAACTCTGTACACGTGCAACACGTTGAATAAATGTAATAATGAACTCGCTACACGTGTAACAAGTTGGGTAAATGTAATTACAAACTCTGTACACAAGTAATGTAATTATATTAACATTTCACTTGAACTTGACTTTAACATATTTTTAAGTCACACTTTACTGCGTATTTATACTTAGCAGGTAACTATAATCCAACGGACCTATTAACTACAGAAACAGTTTTAGTAAAATTCAGTAAATGTATTTTCTTAGTGTTTGTCTGATGCATTTAGAAGCAAAATTTCAACATTTAAAATATGTATGTATCTAAAGTTCTTTACTAGTTATTGGCATACATCTTTAATGTTTGAAGGCAAAAACTTTAAATAATTCATTTATTCATTTAAAAAAGTATTAAAAGAGGATGGAAGTAATTTCCATTTAGTAATTCTAATTAACCATTTCTACCAAGTTAAACATTCGAATGTCAGGGAGCTAGCTGGGTGTGACGGACCTATGTTCTTTCCTTTGCCATAGTCTTTCCTTCACTTCTCGCCAGTTTTGTTCCACAAAACAGTGGATTGTGTCTGGCATTTCAAGAAGTTCAGAGATCTGACGTTCTAGAGGTTGCTTGGGGCGGGTTCCATACACATTCCAGGATTTTTATTTAATTGACACGACTGTTCAGTGCAGTAAACTCGATGTCTGTTCAGATAAATTCAAGTCATTGTTTGAACTTTAAGACAGCCTACATGAGTATACGCCCCCAGTCTAGATAAGTTAGGCTATTTACAGAAATGAAGAAAGTGAATATACGCAAGTTCGTTAGTGTGATTAAAATCTGTAGTCTTACGTTTTGAAGTTGTTCTATTGTGTAGCTGAAGGCGTATTTAACAATCACTAACACCTGTAATTGGTTCAACAGACAAGGAGTGCAGGTGACTCATTTAGTTGTATATACAGGGATTTTCTCCCATAACTAATTGTCTCTGTTCCTGGATAGTACGGTAACATGTAAACCAGCACAAATATTGTTACAACTTTTTTAACCCCCAAATGTATATATAATATGTGTTACGGAATCTGACAAAAATACTGTAACATGTATTATAAAAACCAGGAAGAATGTTTTAACACGTACAATGAAAATCAGTAAATACCATAACATATGTTACAAAACATATCAGAAATACTGCAAAATAGGTTATTAAACCAATAAAAATACTCTAACTTGTGTTATGTTTGTTTGTTTATTTTCAATTTTGCGCAAAGCTACTCAAGGGCTATCTCCGCTAGCCGTCCCTAATTTAGCAGCGTAAGACTAGAGGGAAGGCAGCTAGTCATCACCACCCACCACCAACTCTTGGGCTACTCTTTTACCAACGAATCGTGAGATTGACCGTTACCTTATAACGCCCTCACGGCTTAAATGGCGAGTATATTTGGTGCGACTGAGATTCAAACCCGCGACCCTCAAATTACGAATCGAACGCCTCAACCCACCTGGCCATGCCGGGCCAACTGTGTTATGAAACGAAAAGAAAGTAGTGTAGTGAGTGTTAGGAAATCCAACAAAAATACTGTACATGTGTTTGAGACCAAACATAAACCAATAACATATTTATGAAACCATTCATTTGGTGGACGTTATAACAAATCTGTTGATTTTAACCTGGCCTGGCATGGCCAAGTGCGTAAGGCGTGCGACTCGTAATCCGAGGGTCGCGGGTTCGCGCTAAACATGCTCGCCCTCCCAGCCGTGGGGGCGTATAATGTGACGGTCAATCCTACTATTCGTTGGTAAAAGAGTAGCCCAAGAGTTGGTGGTGGGTGGTGATGACTAGCTGCCTTTCCTCTAGTCTTACACTGCTAAATTAGGGACGGCTAGCACAGATAGCCCTCGAGTAGCTTTGTGCGAAATTCCAAACAAACCAAACCAAACTGATTTTAACCAGCAGTAGTTTTGTACAAATAGAGCATGTCCGTTTCTTTTTTGTACTTAAATATTACGTCTGTATAACAATTAAAGTAAAAACTCTTTGAAACGTTACGCTTGTGAACAATTAAAAATATTATAATAGGATTTTTCTAGTAGCCATCATTACTGTATATTAATGCTCAGTGATTTTAAGTTACAATAACTTATTGCTTCAATGCAAACTCAAACAGCGATCTTTCTGTACTATTTCCTCCACGAGGAATCAAACCTTCGATTTTAGCGATGTAAGCCTGAGAGAAGAGTAACCGAATAGCAAATACATGAAAGTATTATCGGTCGTGGCTATTCCGCGATAAATAAATTCACAAATAATCAAAGTGCGATAGCATTACACAGAGAAAGGACAAACCATGTTAATAAAAGATGTACAATATTGAGCTATTGTTACTAAAAATCATGATATACAGCCGGAATATAACCATAAATCTAACATTAAAAAACTAATTCTAACAGTCTAATCCTAAATCTAACAGTACAAAACTAAATATAACAGCCCAACCCTAAATCTAACAGTCCAACACTAATTCTAACCGTGTAACCCTAAATCTAACAGCCTAGCCCTCAATGTAACAGTCCAACAATGAATCTCACAGTCCACTTTTTGTTACTACTTTCAGTAATGTTGATACATTCTTAAATATCATGTTTCAAACACTAGTCCCCTTGGTACGTTATCAATAAATCTATGATATTTTAAACACTAGTCCCTTCAATGGGTCATCGGTAAAATATGTGATATTTTAAACACTAGTCCCTTCAGTGGGTCATCGGTAAAATCTGTGATATTTTAAACACTAGTCCCTTCAGTGACCCATTAATAAATCTATGATATTTTAAACACTAGTCCCTTCAGTGACCCATTAATAAATTTATGATATTTTAAACACTACTCCCTTCAGTGACCCATTAATAAATTTATGATATTTTATACACTACTCCCTTCAATAGGTCATGGGTAAAATCTATGATATTTTAAACACTAGTCCCTTCAGTATGTCATCGGTAAATCTATGATATTTTAAACACTAGTCCCTTCAGTGAGCCATTAATAAATTTATGATATTTTAAACACTAGTCCCTTCAGTGGGCCATTAATAAATTTATGATGTTTTAAACACTACTCATTCACAGGGTCCTTAATAAATTTATGATATTTTAAATACTAGTCTATTGAATGGGCCTTTAATAAATTTATATTTTATACACTAGTCCCTTCAGTGGGTCATCAGTAAATTTATGATATTTTAAAAACTACTTCCTTCAGTGGGTCATCAATAAATTTATGATATTTTAAACCCTAGTCCCTTCAATGGTTCATCCGTGAATATATGATATTTTAAACACTATCACTTCAGTGAGTCATCAATAAATTTATCATATTTTAAACACTAGTATCTTGAATGGGCCATCAATAAATCTATGATATTTTAAACACTAGTCCCTTCAGTAGGCCATTAATAAATTTATGATATTTTAAACACTACTCCCTTCACAGGGTCATGAATAAATTTATGATATTTTAAACACTACTCATTCACAAGGTCATGAATAAATTTATGATATTTTAAACACTAGTTCCTTCAGTGGGTCCTTAATAAATTTATGATATTTTAAATACTACTCTATTGAATGGGCCTTTAATAAATTTATATTTTATACACTAGTCCCTTCAGTGGGTCATCAGTAAATTTATGATATTTTAAACACTACTCATTCACAGGGTCCTTAATAAATTTATGATATTTTAAATACTAGTCTATTGAATGGGCCTTTAATAAATTTATATTTTATACACTAGTTCCTTCAGTGGGTCATCAGTAAATTTATGATATTTTAAAAACTACTTCCTTCAGTGGGTCATCAGTAAATTTATGATATCTAAACCCTAGTCTCTTGAATGGGCCATTAATAAGTTTATGATATTTTAAACACAACTTACCTCAGTGGGTTATCAACAAATCCATGATATTTTAAACACAACTTACCTCAGTGGGTTATCAACAAATCCATGATATTTTAACACTAGCCCCATCAGTTGGTAACCGGTAAATTTATGATATTTTAAACATCAGTCCCTTCAATAGGTCATCGGTAAATCTATGATCTTTTAACATTAGTCCTTTCATTGGGTCATTAATAAATTTATAATATTTTAAACATTAGTCCTTTCATTGGGTCATTAATAAATTTATAATATTTTAAACATTAGTCCTTTCATTGGGTCATTAATAAATTTATGATATTTTAAACATTAGTCCTTTCATTGGGTCATTAATACATTTATAATATTTTAAACATTAGTCCTTTCATTGGGTCATTAATAAATTTATGATATCTTAAACATTAGTCTCTTCACTGTGTCATCGGCCAATATACGACAATTTAAAAAAAGAGTTTCCTCAGTGGGTCATCGAAAAATGTATGAATTTACAACCCACAAATTCAGGTGTTAATGCGTATTTCATCTTTATAGACTATATAACATCTATCGGTTTATTTTGTAGCGGCATTAATCTGTACACATTTTAAAATACTTCAACTTATAACGAATGTACACTTACTACCGAAAAAAAAAAAACCGAAACCTACAATCTGTTCCGAAATTAATTATTTATACTCAGTTATGCAATAAACAGAAATTTAAGATATTATCTCGCCGATAGAGTGTGCTTTTAAGCTTATTATGCTGATAGCATCCTTATTTTCAGTCTGAGGTTTTAAACAGGCAATATTTGTTTACGAATTTCCAAAGCACAAAACCTAATTATTATACTGATGATATTAATTTTAGCTATAAGATATTGAGCGTAGGAAAGAAACATGTGGTTTTATGACGTTCGCAAACGTGGTTCGAAAGATTAACACGAAAAGAAGAATAGCGTTCATATCACTTAACGAACCAATGTCACTAGGCCTCATAAGGTCTTATCTTAAGAGATGGGAACCGGTGACTTTATGAAAATCGTAAAGTAAATTACAAGACAATTTCTGTCGGTCATAAGCCATAAAGTAAACCAACTTTAATATTTTAATCGTTCCAATTTTCTTCTTCTTTCAGTGCCACCTACCGGCATATGTAAATAAGCTCATTTTCATGCTTCTTGTGTTTAAAAGGAGAAGCAAAGGGCGAACGTTAAATTTTTGTTTCGCTTACACAGGTGAGAACTGGGCCTGTCCACCAAGGATCGAAAGGGAGAAAAGCCTTTTAAACTATCAGCTGAAGGGACGCGTGGTATTACGACTTTCACGATAATGGTCGTGAAACTGCCCTCACCTCTAGCGACCGTGACTAGAAATCTATAAACATTGTAGTTTCAGATGTACGGGGGCTTTAACATAAATTTTAACTTGTTTATATCCCACATCAATGCTGTTGCCCACTTACTTTGCAGTGTTTTTACTTTCAAGTCAGACACAGTTCGCACGCTGCTTTATATAGTATGTAACATCGTTACTATTAAACAAAACACAGTTGACACACTGGTCTCTGTTGTACGCAGCACTGTTTGTTTAATATATTAAACACAGCTCTCACACATACATTGTATGGTGTAGTATACAGCACTGTTTATTAAACCAAACACAGCTCTCAGACACACACGTCTTGTGTTGTATACAGCACTGTTTATTAAATCAAACACAGCTCTCACACACACACGTCTTGTGTAGTATACAGTACTGTTTATTAAATCAAACACAGCTCTCACACACACACGTCTTGTGTAGTATACAGTACTGTTTATTAAATCAAACACAGCTCTCACACACACACGTCTTGTGTAGTATACAGCACTGTTTATTAAATCAAACACAGCTCACACACACATACGTCTTGTGCAGTATACAGCACTGTTTATTAAATCAAACACGCTCACACACACACACGTCTTGTGTAGTATACAGTACTGTTTATTAAATCAAACACAGCTCTCACACACACACGTCTTGTGTAGTATACAGAACTGTTTATTAAATCAAACACACACACGTCTTGTGTAGTATACAGTACTGTTTATTAAATCAAACACAGCTCACACACACACGTCTTGTGTAGTATACAGTACTGTTTATTAAACCAAACACAGCTCTCACATACAGTCTTGTGTTGTATACAGCACTGTTTATTAAACCAAACACAGCTCACACACACACTCATGTCTTATGCAGTATACAGCACTGGTTATTAAACCAAACACAGCTCACACACACACACACACGTCTTGTGTAGTATACAGCACTGTTTATTAAACCAAACACAGCTCTCAGACACACACGTCTTGTGTAGTATACAGCACTGTTTATTAAATCGAACACAGCTCACACACACACGTCTTGTGTAGTATACAGCACTGTTTATTAAATCAAACACAGCTCACACACACACACGTCTTGTGTAGTATACAGTACTGTTTATTAAATCAAACACAGCTCTCACACACACACGTCTTGTGTAGTATACAGTACTGTTTATTAAATCAAACACAGCTCACACACACACGTCCTGTGTAGTATACAGTACTGTTTATTAAATCAAACACAACTCACACACACACACGTCTTGTGTAGTATACAGCACTGTTTATTAAACCAAACACAGCTCACACACACACACACGTCTTATGTAGTATACAGCACTGTTTATTAAACCAAACACAGCTCACATACACTCGTCTTGTGTAGTATACAGCAATGTTTATTAAATCAAACACAGCTCACACACACACGTCTTGTGTAGTATACAGTACTGTTTATTAAATCAAACACAGCTCACACACACACGTCTTGTGTAGTATACAGTACTGTTTATTAAATCAAACACAGCTCACACACACACGTCTTGTGTAGTATACAGTACTGTTTATTAAATCAAACACAGCTCACACACACACGTCTTGTGTAGTATACAGCACTGTTTATTAAATCAAACACAGCTCACACACACACGTCTTGTGTAGTATACAGTACTGTTTATTAAATCAAACACAGCTCACACACACACACGTCTTGTTTAGTGTAGAACACTCTTTATTAAATCAAACACGGCTCACACACACACACGTCTTGTGTAGTATACAACACTGTTTATTAAACCAAACACAGCTCACACACACACGTCTTGTGTAGTATACAGCACTGGTTATTAAATCAAACACAGCTCTCACACACACGTCTTTGCAGTATACAGCACTGTTTATTAAACCAAACACAGCTCACACACACACACGTCTTGTGTAGTATACAGCACTGTTTATTAAACCAAAACACAGCTCACACACACGTCTTGTGTAGTATACAGCACTGTTTATTAAACCAAACACAGCTCACACACACACACGTCTTGTGTAGTATACAGCTCTGTTTATTAAATCAAACACAGCTTACACACACACACACACGTGTTGTGTAAGTATACAGTACTGTTTATTAAACCAAACACAGCTCTCACACACACTGTCTTGTGTAGTATACAGTACTGTTTATTAAACCAAACACAGCTCACACACACACGTCTTTGTGTGGTATACAGTACTGTTTATTAAATCAAACACAGCTCACACACACACGTCTTGTGTAGTATACAGTACTGTTTATTAAATCAAACACAGCTCACACACACGTTTTGTGTAGTGTACAGCACTGTTTATTAAATCAAACACAGCTCACACACAGACACACGTCTTGTGTAGTATACAGTACTGTTTATTAAACCAAACACAGCTCTCACACACTGTCTTGTGTTGTATACAGTACTGTTTATTAAACCAAACACAGCTCTCACACACACGTCTTGTGTAGTATACAGCACTGTTTATTAAATCAAACACAGCTCACACACACACACGTCTTGTGTAGTTTACAGCACTGTTTATTAAATCAAACACAGCTCACACACACACACGTCTTGTGTAGTATACAGCACTGTTTATTAAATCAAACACAGCTCACACACACACGTCTTGTGTAGTATACAGCACTGTTTATTAAACCAAACACAGCTCACACACACACACGTCTTGTGTAGTATACAGCACTGTTTATTAAACCAAACACAGCTCACACACACACGTCTTGTGTAGTTTACAGCACTGTTTATTAAATCAAACACAGCTCTCAGACACACACGTCTTGTGTAGTATACAGCACTGTTTATTAAACCAAACACAGCTCACACACACACGTCTTGTGTAGTATACAGTACTGTTTATTAAACCAAACACAGCTCACACACACACACGTCTTGTGTAGTATACAGCACTGTTTATTAAACCAAACACAGCTCACACACACACGTCTTGTGTAGTTTACAGCACTGTTTATTAAATCAAACACAGCTCACACGTCTTGTGTGTAGTATACAGCACTGTTTTAAATCAAACACAGCCTCAGACACACACACGTCTTGCACGTTATTGTCCAATCACACGCTCACACACACGTGTAGTATACAGCACTGTTTATTAAACCAAACACAGCTCTCACACACACACGTCTTGTGTAGTATACAGCACTGTTTATTAAACCAAACACAGCTCACACACACACGTCTTGTGTAGTATACAGCACTGTTTATTAAACCAAACACAGCTCACACACACACGTCTTGTGTAGTATACAGCACTGTTTATTAAATCAAACACAGCTCACACACACACACGTCTTGTGTAGTTTACAGCACTGTTTATTAAACCAAACACAGCTCAACACACACACGTCTTGTGTAGTATACAGCACTGTTTATTAAACCAAACACAGCTCACACACACGTCTTGTGTAGTATACAGCACTGTTTATTAAACCAAACACAGCTCACACACACACACGTCTTGTGTAGTATACAGCACTGTTTATTAAACCAAACACAGCTCACACACACACGTCTTGTGTAGTATACAGCACTGGTTATTAAACCAAACACAGCTCTCAGACACACACGTCTTGTGTAGTATACAGCACTGTTTATTAAACCAAACACAGCTCTCAGACACACACGTCTTGTGTAGTATACAGCACTGTTTATTAAACCAAACACAGCTCACACACACACGTCTTGTGTAGTATACAGCACTGTTTATTAAATCAAACACAGCTCACACACACACGTCTTGTGTAGTATACAGCACTGTTTATTAAATCAAACACAGCTCACACACACACGTCTTGTGTAGTATACAGCACTGTTTATTAAATCAAACACAGCTCACACACACACGTCTTGTGTAGTATACAGTACTGTTTATTAAATCAAACACAGCTCACACACACACGTCTTGTGTAGTATACAGCACTGTTTATTAAACCAAACACAGCTCACACACACACGTCTTGTGTAGTATACAGCACTGTTTATTAAACCAAACACAGCTCTCAGACACACACGTCTTGTGTAGTATACAGCACTGTTTATTAAACCAAACACAGCTCTCACACACACGTCTTGTGTAGTATACAGCACTGTTTATTAAACCAAAACACAGCTCACACACACGTCTTGTGTAGTATACAGCACTGTTTATTAAATCAAACACAGCTCACACACACACACGTCTTGTGTAGTATACAGCACTGTTTATTAAATCAAACACAGCTCACACACACACACGTCTTGTGTAGTATACAGCACTGTTTATTAAATCAAACACAGCTCACACACACACGTCTTGTGTAGTATACAGCACTGTTTATTAAATCAAACACAGCTCACACACACATCTTGTTTAGTGTAGAACACTGTTTATTAAATCAAACACAGCTCACTGTTTATTACACACACACACGTCTTGTGTAGTATACAGCACTGTTTATTAAATCAAACACAGCTCACACACACACGTCTTGTGTAGTATACAGCACTGTTTATTAAACCAAACACAGCTCACACACACACGTCTTGTGTAGTATACAGCACTGTTTATTAAATCAAACACAGCTCAACACACACACGTCTTGTGTAGTATACAGTACTGTTTATTAAATCAAACACAGCTCACACACACGTCATGTGTAGTATACAGTACTGTTTATTAAATCAAACACAGCTCACACACACACGTCTTGTGTAGTATACAGTACTGTTTATTAAATCAAACACAGCTCACACACACACGTCTTGTGTAGTATACAGTACTGTTTATTAAATCAAACACAGCTCACACACACACGTCTTGTGTAGTGTACAACACTGTTTATTAAATCAAACACAGCTCACACACACACACGTCTTGTGTAGTATACAGCACTGTTTATTAAACCAAACACAGCTCACACACACACGTCTTGTGTAGTATACAGCACTGTTTATTAAACCAAACACAGCTCTCAGACACACACGTCGTCTTGTGTAGTATACAGCACTGTTTATTAAACCAAACACAGCTCACACACACACACGTCTTGTGTAGTATACAGCACTGTTTATTAAACCAAACACAGCTCACACACACACGTCTTGTGTAGTATACAGCACTGTTTATTAAACCAAACACAGCTCTCAGACACACACGTCTTGTGTAGTATACAGCACTGTTTATTAAACCAAACACAGCTCACACACACACGTCTTGTGTAGTATACAGCACTGTTTATTAAACCAAACACAGCTCACACACACACGTCTTGTGTAGTATACAGCACTGTTTATTAAATCAAACACAGCTCACACACACACGTCTTGTGTAGTATACAGTACTGTTTATTAAATCAAACACAGCTCACATACACACACGTCTTGTGTAGTATACAGTACTGTTTATTAAATCAAACACAGCTCACACACACACACGTCTTGTGTAGTATACAGCACTGTTTATTAAATCAAACACAGCTCACACACACACACATCTTGTTTAGTGTAGAACACTGTTTATTAAATCAAACACGGCTCACAAACACACACGTCTTGTGTAGTATACAGCACTGGTTATTAAATCAAACACAGCTCTCACACACACGTCTTTGTAGTATACAGCACTGTTTATTAAACCAAACACAGCTCACACACACACGTCTTGTGTAGTATACAGCACTGTTTATTAAATCAAACACAGCTCTCACACACACACGTCTTGTGTAGTATACAGCACTGTTTATTAAATCAAACACAGCTCACACACACACACGTCTTGTGTAGTATACAGCACTGTTTATTAAATCAAACACAGCTCACACACACACACGTCTTGTGTAGTATACAGTACTGTTTATTAAATCAAACACAGCTCACACACACACGTCTTGTGTAGTATACAGCACTGTTTATTAAATCAAACACAGCTCACACACACACGTCTTGTGTAGTATACAGCACTGTTTATTAAATCAAACACAGCTCACACACACACACGTCTTGTGTAGTATACAGCACTGTTTATTAAACCAAACACAGCTCTCACACACACGTCTTGTGTAGTATACAGCACTGTTTATTAAATCAAACACAGCTCTCACACACACGACATTGCAGTATACAGCACTGTTTATTAAACCAAACACAGCTCACACACACACACGTCTTGTGTAGTATACAGCACTGTTTATTAAACCAAACACAGCTCACACACACACACGTCTTGTGTAGTATACAGCACTGTTTATTAAACCAAACACAGCTCACACACACACGTCTTGTGTAGTATACAGCACTGGTTATTAAACCAAACACAGCTCTCACACACACGTCTTGTGTAGTATACAGCACTGTTTATTAAACCAAACACAGCTCACACACACACGTCTTGTGTAGTATACAGCACTGTTTATTAAACCAAACACAGCTCACACACACACGTCTTGTGTAGTATACAGCACTGTTTATTAAATCAAACACAGCTCACACACACTCGTCTTGTGTAGTATACAGCACTGTTTATTAAATCAAACACAGCTCACACACACACACGTCTTGTGTAGTATACAGCACTGTTTATTAAATCAAACACAGCTCACACACACACACGTCTTGTGTAGTATACAGCACTGTTTATTAAACCAAACACAGCTCACACACACACGTCTTGTGTAGTATACAGCACTGTTTATTAAACCAAACACAGCTCACACACACACGTCTTGTGTAGTATACAGCACTGTTTATTAAACCAAACACAGCTCTCACACACACGTCTTGTGTAGTATACAGCACTGTTTATTAAACCAAACACAGCTCACACACACACACGTCTTGTGTAGTATACAGCACTGTTTATTAAACCAAACACAGCTCACACACACTCTTCTTGTAGTATACAGCACTGTTTATTAAATCAAACACAGCTCACACACACACGTCTTGTGTAGTATACAGCACTGTTTATTAAACCAAACACAGCTCACACACACACGTCTTGTGTAGTATACAGTACTGTTTATTAAATCAAACACAGCTCACACACACACACGTCTTGTGTAGTATACAGCACTGTTTATTAAATCAAACACAGCTCACACACACACGTCTTGTGTAGTATACAGCACTGTTTATTAAATCAAACACAGCTCACACACACACGTCTTGTGTAGTATACAGCACTGTTTATTAAATCAAACACAGCTCACACACACACGTCTTGTGTAGTATACAGCACTGTTTATTAAATCAAACACAGCTCACACACACACGTCTTGTGTAGTATACAGCACTGTTTATTAAACCAAACACAGCTCACACACACACGTCTTGTGTAGTATACAGCACTGTTTATTAAATCAAACACAGCTCACACACACACGTCTTGTGTAGTATACAGCACTGTTTATTAAATCAAACACAGCTCACACACACACGTCTTGTGTAGTATACAGCACTGTTTATTAAATCAAACACAGCTCACACACACGTCTTGTGTAGTATACAGCACTGTTTATTAAATCAAACACAGCTCACACACACACACGTCTTGTGTAGTATACAGCACTGTTTATTAAATCAAACACAGCTCTCACACACACACGTCTTGTGTAGTATACAGCACTGTTTATTAAACCAAACACAGCTCACACACACACACGTCTTGTGTAGTATACAGCACTGTTTATTAAACCAAACACAGCTCACACACACACGTCTTGTGTAGTATACAGCACTGTTTATTAAATCAAACACAGCTCACACACACACGTCTTGTGTAGTATACAGCACTGTTTATTAAACCAAACACAGCTCACACACACACGTCTTGTGTAGTATACAGCACTGTTTATTAAATCAAACACAGCTCACACACACACGTCTTGTGTAGTATACAACACTGTTTATTAAATCAAACACAGCTCACACACACACGTCTTGTGTAGTATACAGCACTGTTTATTAAACCAAACACAGCTCACACACACACACACACGTCTTGTGTAGTATACAGCACTGTTTATTAAACCAAACACAGCTCACACATAACACGTCTTGTGTAGTATACAGCACTGTTTATTAAACCAAACACAGCTCACACACACACGTCTTGTGTAGTATACAGCACTGTTTATTAAACCAAACACAGCTCACACACACACACACGTCTTGTGTAGTATACAGCACTGTTTATTAAATCAAACACAGCTCACACACACACGTCTTGTGTAGTATACAGCACTGTTTATTAAACCAAACACAGCTCACACACACACGTCTTGTGTAGTATACAGCACTGTTTATTAAATCAAACACAGCTCACACACACACACGTCTTGTGTAGTATACAGTACTGTTTATTAAATCAAACACAGCTCACACACACACGTCTTGTGTAGTATACAGCACTGTTTATTAAACCAAACACAGCTCACACACACACGTCTTGTGTAGTATACAGCACTGTTTATTAAATCAAACACAGCTCACACACACACGTCTTGTGTAGTATACAGCACTGTTTATTAAATCAAACACAGCTCACACACACACGTCTTGTGTAGTATACAGCACTGTTTATTAAACCAAACACAGCTCACACACACACGTCTTGTGTAGTATACAGCACTGTTTATTAAACCAAACACAGCACTAATACACACACACGTCTTGTGTAGTATACAGCACTGTTTATTAAACCAAACACAGCTCACACACACACGTCTTGTGTAGTATACAGCACTGTTTATTAAACCAAACACAGCTCACACACACACACGTCTTGTGTAGTATACAGCACTGTTTATTAAACCAAACACTCTCTCACACACACGTCTTGTGTAGTATACAGCACTGTTTATTAAACCAAACACAGCTCACACACACACGTCTTGTGTAGTATACAGCACTGTTTATTAAATCAAACACAGCTCTCACACACACACGTCTTGTGTAGTATACAGCACTGTTTATTAAACCAAACACAGCACACACACACACGTCTTGTGTAGTATACAGCACTGTTTATTAAATCAAACACAGCTCACACACACACGTCTTGTGTAGTATACAGCACTGTTTATTAAACCAAACACAGCTCACACACACACGTCTTGTGTAGTATACAGCACTGTTTATTAAACCAAACACAGCTCACACACACACACGTCTTGTGTAGTATACAGCACTGTTTATTAAACCAAACACAGCTCACACACACACGTCTTGTGTAGTATACAGCACTGTTTATTAAACCAAACACAGCTCTCACACACACACGTCTTGTGTAGTATACAGCACTGTTTATTAAACCAAACACAGCTCTCACACACACACGTCTTGTGTAGTATACAGCACTGTTTATTAAATCAAACACAGCTCACACACACTCGTCTTGTGTAGTATACAGCACTGTTTATTAAATCAAACACAGCTCACACACACACGTCTTGTGTGTAGTATACAGTACTGTTTATTAAATCAAACACAGCTCACACACACACACGTCTTGTGTAGTTTACAGCACTGTTTATTAAATCAAACACAGCTCACACACACACACGTCTTGTGTAGTATACAGCACTGTTTATTAAACCAAACACAGCTCACACACACACACGTCTTGTGTAGTATACAGCACTGTTTATTAAACCAAACACAGCTCACACACACACACGTCTTGTGTAGTATACAGCACTGTTTATTAAACCAAACACAGCTCACACACACACACGTCTTGTGTAGTATACAGCACTGTTTATTAAACACAAACACAGCTAAACATAAACACACACACACGTCTTGTGTAGTATACAGCACTGTTTATTAAACCAAACACAGTATACAGTACTCACACACACACGTCTTGTGTAGTATACAGCACTGTTTATTAAACCAAACACAGCTCACACACACACGTCTTGTGTAGTATACAGCACTGTTTATTAAAAACCACAGCTCACACACACACGTCTTGTG
Organism: Tachypleus tridentatus; assembly: GCF_004210375.1. Classification (NCBI taxonomy): domain Eukaryota; kingdom Metazoa; phylum Arthropoda; class Merostomata; order Xiphosura; family Limulidae; genus Tachypleus; species Tachypleus tridentatus. The sequence goes on along the minus strand of NC_134832.1, from coordinate 149,476,425 downwards.
TGGTATACAGCACTGTTTATTAAATCAAACACAGCTCACACTAACACGTCTTGTGTAGTATACAGCACTGTTTATTAAACCAACACACACACACACGTCTTGTGTGTATACAGTACTGTTTATAAACCAAACACAGCTCTCACACACACACGTCTGCACTTTATTAAACCAAACACAGCTCACACACACACGTCTTGTGTAGTATACAGCACTGTTTATTAAACCAAACACAGCTCACACACACACACGTCTTGTGTAGTATACAGCACTGTTTATTAAACCAAACACAGCTCACACACACACGTCTTGTGTAGTATACAGCACTGTTTATTAAACCAAACACAGCTCACACACACACGTCTTGTGTAGTATACAGCACTGTTTATTAAATCAAACACAGCTCACACACACACGTCTTGTGTAATATACAGCACTGTTTATTAAACCAAACACAGCTCACACACACACGTCTTGTGTAGTATACAGCACTGTTTATTAAACCAAACACAGCTCTCACACACACACGTCTTGTGTAGTATACAGCACTGTTTATTAAACCAAACACAGCTCTCACACACACACGTCTTGTGTAATATACAGCACTGTTTATTAAACCAAACACAGCTCTCACACACACGTCTTGTGTAGTATACAGCACTGTTTATTAAACCAAACACAGCTCTCACACACACGTCTTGTGTAGTATACAGCACTGTTTATTAAATCAAACACAGCTCACACACACACGTCTTGTGTAGTATACAGTACTGTTTATTAAATCAAACACAGCTCACACACACACGTCTTGTGTAGTATACAGTACTGTTTATTAAACCAAACACAGCTCACACACACACGTCTTGTGTAGTATACAGCACTGGTTATTAAATCAAACACAGCTCTCAGACACACACGTCTTGTGTAGTATACAGCACTGTTTATTAAACCAAACACAGCTCACACACACACGTCTTGTGTAGTATACAGCACTGGTTATTAAATCAAACACAGCTCTCACACACACACGTCTTGTGTAGTATACAGCACTGTTTATTAAACCAAACACAGCTCACACACACACACGTCTTGTGTAGTATACAGCACTGTTTATTAAACCAAACACAGCTCACACACACACGTCTTGTGTAGTATACAGCACTGTTTATTAAACCAAACACAGCTCACACACACACACGTCTTGTGTAGTATACAGCACTGTTTATTAAACCAAACACAGCTCACACACACACGTCTTGTGTAGTATACAGCACTGTTTATTAAACCAAACACAGCTCACACACACACGTCTTGTGTAGTATACAGCACTGTTTATTAAACCAAACACAGCTCACACACACACGTCTTGTGTAGTATACAGTGATACACTGTTTATTAAATCAAACACAGCTCACACACACACACGTCTTGTGTAGTATACAGCACTACAACTGTTTATTAAATCAAACACAGCTCACACACACACGTCTTGTGTGTGTACTGTATACAGCACTGTTTATTAAATCAAACACAGCTCACACACACACACGTCTTGTGTAGTATACAGCACTGTTTATTAAACCAAACACAGCTCACACACACACACGTCTTGTGTAGTATACAGCACTGTTTATTAAACCAAAACACAGCTCACACACACGTCTTGTGTAGTATACAGCACTGTTTATTAAACCAAACACAGCTCACACACACACACGTCTTGTGTAGTATACAGCACTGTTTATTAAACCAAACACAGCTCACACACACACACGTCTTGTGTAGTATACAGCACTGTTTATTAAACCAAAACACAGCTCACACACACGTCTTGTGTAGTATACAGCACTGTTTATTAAACCAAACACAGCTCACACACACACGTCTTGTGTAGTATACAGCACTGTTTATTAAACCAAACACAGCTCACACACACACACGTCTTGTGTAGTATACAGCACTGTTTATTAAATCAAACACAGCTCACACACACGTCTTGTGTAGTATACAGCACTGTTTATTAAATCAAACACAGCTCACACACACGTCTTGTGTAGTATACAGCACTGTTTATTAAACCAAACACAGCTCTCACACACACACGTCTTGTGTAGTATACAGCACTGTTTATTAAACCAAACACAGCTCACACACACACGTCTTGTGTAGTATACAGCACTGTTTATTAAACCAAACACAGCTCACAGCTCACACACACGTCTTGTGTAGTATACAGCACTGTTTATTAAAGCTCACAAACACAGCTCACACACACACGTCTTGTGTAGTATACAGCACTGTTTATTAAACCAAACACACCTCTCACACACACACGTCTTGTGTAGTATACAGCACTGTTTATTAAACCAAACACAGCTCACACACACACGTCTTGTGTAGTATACAGCACTGTTTATTAAACCAAACACAGCTCACACACACACACGTCTTGTGTAGTATACAGCACTGTTTATTAAACCAAACACAGCTCAGACACACACACACGTCTTGTGTAGTATACAGCACTGTTTATTAAACCAAACACAGCTCACACACACACGTCTTGTGTAGTATACAGCACTGTTTATTAAACCAAACACAGCTCACACACACACGTCTTGTGTAGTATACAGCACTGTTTATTAAATCAAACACAGCTCACACACACACGTCTTGTGTAGTATACAGCACTGTTTATTAAATCAAACACAGCTCACACACACACGTCTTGTGTAGTATACAGCACTGTTTATTAAATCAAACACAGCTCACACACACACACGTCTTGTGTAGTATACAGCACTGTTTATTAAACCAAACACAGCTCACACACACACGTCTTGTGTAGTATACAGCACTGTTTATTAAATCAAACACAGCTCACACACACACGTCTTGTGTAGTATACAGCACTGTTTATTAAACCAAACACAGCTCACACACACACGTCTTGTGTAGTATACAGCACTGTTTATTAAACCAAACACAGCTCTCACACACACGTCTTGTGTAGTATACAGCACTGTTTATTAAACCAAACACAGCTCACACACACACGTCTTGTGTAGTATACAGCACTGTTTATTAAACCAAACACAGCTCACACACACACGTCTTGTGTAGTATACAGCACTGTTTATTAAACCAAACACAGCTCACACACACACGTCTTGTGTAGTATACAGCACTGTTTATTAAATCAAACACAGCTCACACACACACATGTCTTGTGTAGTATACAGCACTGTTTATTAAACCAAACACAGCTCACAGTACACACACACGTCTTGTGTAGTATACAGTACTGTTTATTAAATCAAACACAGCTCACACACACACACGTCTTGTGTAGTATACAGCACTGTTTATTAAATCAAACACAGCTCACACACACACGTCTTGTGTAGTATACAGTACTGTTTATTAAACCAAACACAGCTCACACACACACGTCTTGTGTAGTATACAGCACTGTTTATTAAATCAAACACAGCTCACACACACACACGTCTTGTGTAGTATACAGCACTGTTTATTAAACCAAACACAGCTCAGCTCACACACACGTCTTGTGTAGTATACAGCACTGTTTATTAAACCAAACACAGCTCACACACACACGTCTTGTGTAGTATACAGTACTGTTTATTAAACCAAACACAGCTCTACACACACACGTCTTGTGTAGTATACAGCACTGTTTATTAAACCAAACACAGCTCACACACACACGTCTTGTGTAGTATACAGCACTGTTTATTAAATCAAACACAGCTCACACACACACACGTCTTGTGTAGTATACAGCACTGTTTATTAAACCAAACACAGCTCTCACACACACACACGTCTTGTGTGTAGTATACAGCACTGTTTATTAAACCAAACACAGCTCACACACACACGTCTTGTGTAGTATACAGCACTGTTTATTAAACCAAACACAGCTCACACACACACGTCTTGTGTAGTATACAGCACTGTTTATTAAACCAAACACAGCTCACACACAACACACGTCTTGTGTAGTATACAGCACTGTTTATTAAACCAAACACAGCTCTCACACACACACGTCTTGTGTAGTATACAGCACTGTTTATTAAACCAAACACAGCTCTCAGACACACACGTCTTGTGTAGTATACAGCACTGTTTATTAAACCAAACACAGCTCACACACACACGTCTTGTGTAGTATACAGCACTGTTTATTAAACCAAACACAGCTCACACACACACACACGTCTTGTGTAGTATACAGCACTGTTTATTAAACCAATCACAGCTCACACACACACGTCTTGTGTAGTATACAGCACTGTTTATTAAACCAAACACAGCTCACACACACACGTCTTGTGTAGTATACAGCACTGTTTATTAAACCAAACACAGCTCACACACACACGTCTTGTGTAGTATACAGTACTGTTTATTAAATCAAACACAGCTCACACACACACGTCTTGTGTAGTATACAGTACTGTTTATTAAATCAAACACAGCTCACACACACACGTCTTGTGTAGTATACAGTACTGTTTATTAAACCAAACACAGCTCACACACACACGTCTTGTGTAGTATACAGCACTGTTTATTAAACCAAACACAGCTCACACACACACGTCTTGTGTAGTATACAGCACTGTCACTTTTATTAAATCAAACACAGCTCACACACACACACGTCTTGTGTAGTATACAGCACTGTTTATTAAATCAAACACAGCTCACACACACACGTCTTGTGTAGTATACAGCACTGTTTATTAAATCAAACACAGCTCACACACACACGTCTTGTGTAGTATACAGTACTGTTTATTAAACGCGTCAAACACAGCTCACAACACACACACGTCTTGTGTAGTATACAGCACTGTTTATTAAACCAAACACAGCTCATACACACACGTCTTGTGTAGTATACAGCACTGTTTATTAAATCAAACACAGCTCACACACACACGTCTTTGTGTAGTATACAGCACTGTTTATTAAACCAAACACAGCTCACACACACGTCTTGTGTAGTATACAGCACTGTTTATTAAATCAAACACAGCTCACACACACACGTCTTGTGTGGTATACAGCACTGTTTATTAAACCAAACACAGCTCACACATACACGTCTTGTGTAGTATACAGCACTGTTTATTAAATCAAACACAGCTCACACACACACACGTCTTGTGTAGTATACAGCACTGTTTATTAAACCAAACACAGCTCACACACACACACGTCTTGTGTAGTATACAGCACTGTTTATTAAACCAAACACAGCTAATACACACACACGTCTTGTGTAGTATACAGCACTGTTTATTAAACCAAACACAGCTCACACACACACACGTCTTGTGTAGTATACAGCACTGTTTATTAAACCAAACACAGCTCACACACACACACGTCTTGTGTAGTATACAGTACTGTTTATTAAATCAAACACAGCTCACACACAAACGTCTTGTGTAGTAAGTATACAGCACTGTTTATTAAACCAAACACAGCTCTCACACACACACGTCTTGTGTAGTATACAGCACTGTTTATTAAATCAAACACAGCTCACACACACACGTCTACACACGTCTGTAGTATACAGCTCACACACACGTCTTGTGGTATACACTGTTTATTAAATCAAACACAGCTCAGTACACACACACACGTCTTGTGTAGTATACAGCACTGTTTATTAAACCAAACACAGCTCACACACACACGTCTTGTGTAGTATACAGCACTGTTTATTAAACCAAACACAGCTCACACACACACGTCTTGTGTAGTATACAGCACTGTTTATTAAACCAAACACAGCTCACACACACACGTCTTGTGTAGTATACAGCACTGTTTATTAAACACAGCGGCAACACAGCTCACACACTGTTTAATAAACACAGCTCTCACAGCACACGTTGTGTAGTATACAGCACTGTTTATTAAACCAAAAACCAAACACAGCTCACACACACACGTCTTGTGTAGTATACAGCACTGTTTATTAAACCAAACACAGCTCACACACACACGTCTTGTGTAGTATACAGTACTGTTTATTAAAATAAACACAGCTCTCACACACACGTCTTGTGTGTAGTATACAGCACTGTTTATTAAACCAAACACAGCTCTCACACACACACGTCTTGTGTAGTATACAGCACTGTTTATTAAACCAAACACAGCTCACACACACACACACGTCTTGTGTAGTATACAGCACTGTTTATTAAACCAAACACAGCTCTCACACACACACGTCTTGTGTAGTATACAGCACTGTTTATTAAACCAAACACAGCTCTCACAACACACGTCTTGTGTAGTATACAGTACTGTTTATTAAACCAAACACAGCTCACACACACACGTCGTCTTGTGTAGTATACAGCACTGTTTATTAAATCAAACACAGCTCACACACACACGTCTTGTGTAGTATACAGCACTGTTTATTAAATCAAACACAGCTCACACACACACGTCTTGTGTAGTATACAGTACTGTTTATTAAACCAAACACAGCTCACACACACACGTCTTGTGTAGTATACAGCACTGTTTATTAAACCAAACACAGCTAAACCAAACCTGCTCACACACACGTCTTGTGTAGTATACAGCACTGTTTATTAAACACACGTCTTGTGTAGTATACAGCACTGTTTATTAAACCAAACACAGCTCTCACACACACGTCTTGTGTATAGTATACAGTCACTGTTTATTAAACCAACACACAGCACAGTTTATTAAAATAAACACAGCTCACACACACACGTCTTGTGTAGTATACAGCACTGTTTATTAAACCAAACACAGCTCTCACACACACACGTCTTGTGTAGTATACAGCACTGTTTATTAAATCTCAAACACAGCTCACACACATACACGTCTTGTGTAGTATACAGCACTGTTTATTAAACCAAACACAGCTCACACACACACGTCTTGTGTAGTATACAGCACTGTTTATTAAATCAAACACAGCTCACACACACACGTCTTGTGTAGTATACAGTACTGTTTATTAAATCAAACACAGCTCACACACACACGTCTTGTGTAGTATACAGCACTGTTTATTAAATCAAACACAGCTCTCACACACACACGTCTTGTGTAGTATACAGCACTGTTTATTAAACCAAACACAGCTCACACACACGTCTTGTGTAGTATACAGCACTGTTTATTAAACTCAAACACAGCTCACTGTTTATTAAATCGTTGACACACACACGTCTTGTGTAGTATACAGCACTGTTTATTAAACCAAACACAGCTCACACACACACGTCTTGTGTGTAGTATACAGCACTGTTTATTAAATCAAACACAGCTCACACACACACGTCTTGTACAGTAGTTAATACAGCACTGTTTATTAAATCAAACACAGCTCTCACACACACACGTCTTGTGTAGTATACAGCACTGTTTATTAAACTCAAACACAGCTCACACAGCTCACACACGTCTTGTGTAGTATACAGCTCACACACACACTGTTTATTAAACCAAACACAGCTCACACACACACGTCTTGTGTAGTATACAGCACTGTTTATTAAACCAAACACAGCTCACACACACACGTCTTGTGTAGTATACAGCACTGTTTATTAAACCAAACACAGCTCTCACACACACACGTCTTGTGTAGTATACAGCACTGTTTATTAAAACAAACACAGCTCTCACACACACGTCTTGTTGTGTGGTATACAGCACTGTTTATTAAATCAAACACAGCTCACACAACACGTCTTGTGTAGTATACAGCACTGTTTATTAAATCAAACACAGCTCACACACGTCTTGGTGGTAATTTATGCGTCTTGTGTAGTATACAGCACTGTTTATTAAATCAAACACAGGACACTGTCTTACTAAATAATAGCACACACACACGTCTTGTGTAGTATACAGTACACTGTTTATTAAACCAAACACAATCACACGTCTTGTGTGGTATACAGCACTGGTTATTAAAATCAAACACAGCTCTCAGCACCGCACGACTTGCGGTATACAACACTGTTTATTAAAATAGGCAGCTCACACACACGTCTTGTGTGGTATACAGCACTGTTTATTAAAGTCAAACACAGCTCACACACACACGTCTTGTGTAGTATACAGTACTGTTTATTAAATCAAACCAAACACAGCTCTGGTACACACACACACGTCTTGTGTTTGGTATACAGTGCACTGTTTATTAAATCAAACACAGCTCACACACACGTCTTGTGTAGTATACAGTACTGTTTATTAAACCAAACACAGCTCACACACACACGTCTTGTGTAGTATACAGCACTGTTTATTAAACCAAACACAGCTCAAACACACACACACGTCTTGTGTAGTATACAGCACTGTTTATTAAACTCAAACACAGCTCACACACACACGTCTTGTGTAGTATACAGCACTGTTTATTAAAACCAAACACAGCTCACACACACACGTCTTGTGTGGTATACAGCTGTTTATTAAACCAAACACACACACACACGTCTTGTGTAGTATACAGCACTGTTTATTAAACCAAACACAGCTCACACACACGCACACGTCTTGTGTGTAGTATACAGCACTGTTTATTAAATCAAACACAGCTCTCAGACACACGTCTTGTGTGTATACAGTACTGTTTATTAAACCAAACACAGCTCACACACACTCGTCTTGTGTAGTATACAGCACTGTTTAAATCAAACACAGCTCCAACACGTCTTGTGTAGTATACAGCACTGTTTATTCACAGCATCACACACACGTCTTGTGTAGTATACAGTACTGTTTATTAAATCAAACACAGCTCACACACACACACGTCTTGTGTAGTATACAGCACTGTTTATTAAATCAAACACAGCTCACACACACACACGTCTTGTGTAGTATACAGTACTGTTTATTAAATCAAACACAGCTCACACACACACGTCTTGTGTAGTATACAGCACTGTTTATTAAACCAAACACAGCTCACTCACACACACGTCTTGTGTAGTATACAGCACTGTTTATTAAATCAAACACAGCTCTCAACATCACACACGTCTTGTGTGGTATACAGTTACTGTTTATTAAAACCAAACACAGCTCTCACACACACACGTCTTGTGTAGTATACAGCACTGTTTATTAAAACCAAACACAGCTCACACACACACACGTCTTGTGTAGTATACAGCACTGTTTATTAAACCAAACACAGCTCTCACACACACGTCTTGTGTAGTATACAGCACTGTTTATTAAACCAAACACAGCTCACACACACACACGTCTTGTGTAGTATACAGCACTGTTTATTAAATCAAACACAGCTCACACACACGTCTTGTGTAGTATACAGCACTGTTTATTAAATCAAACACAGCTCACACACACACGTCTTGTGGTATGCAATTTGTTTATTAAATCAAACACAGCTCACACACACACGTCTTGTGTGGTATACAGTACTGTTTATTAAATCAAACCAGCTCACACACACGTCTTGTGTGGTATACTGTTTATTAAATCAAACACAGCTCACACACACGTCTTGTGTAGTATATACAGTACTGTTTATTAAATCAAACACAGCTCACACACACACGTCTTGTGTAGTATACAGTACTGTTTATTAAATCAAACACAGCTCACACACACACGTCTTGTGTAGTATACAGTACTGTTTATTAAATCAAACACAGCTCACACACACACGTCTTGTGTAGTATACAGTACTGTTTATTAAACCAAACACAGCTCTCACACACACGTCACAGCACTGTTTATTAAATCAAACCGCAGCTCCACACACACACGTCTTGTGTAGTATACAGCACTGTTTATTAAATCAAACACAGCTCACACACACACGTCTTGTGTAGTACAGCAGTACTGTTTATTAAACCAAGCTCAGCTCACACACACACACGTCTTGTGTAGTATACAGCACTGTTTATTAAATCAAACACAGCTCACCACACACACGTCTGTGTATACAGCACTGTTTATTAAATCAAACACAGCAGCTCAACACACACGTCTTGTGTAGTATGCAACTGCTGTTTATTAAAGCTAACAAACACAGCTCGATCACTCACCACGCACGTCTAATGTTTTTATACCGGTACTATTTATTCGATCAAGTGTGGATCACACACTGAGCGTCTTGTTTGGTGTGGAACACTGTTTATTAAATCAAACACAGCTCACATACACACACGTCTTGTGTAGTATACAACACTGTTTATTAAACCAAACACAGCTCACACACACACACGTCTTGTGTAGTTTACAGCACTGTTTATTAAATCAAACACAGCTCTCGACACACACGTCTTGTGTAGTATACAGTACTGTTTATTAAATGGCTAACAGCTCACACACACACACACTCTTGTCGTATTGGTATACAGCACTGGTTATTAAACCAAACACAGCTCACACACACACGTCTTTGTGGTATACAGTACTGTTTATTAAATCAAACACAGCTCACACACAATAACGTCTTGTGTAGTATACAGTACTGTTTATTAAATCAAACACAGCTCACACACACGTCTTGTGTAGTATACAGTACTGTTTATTAAATCAAACACAGCTCACACACACGTCTTGTGTGGTATACAGCACTGTTTATTAAATCAAACACAGCTCACACACACACACACGTCTTGTGTGGGTATACGTACGCGTTTATTAAACCAAACACAGCTCACACACACGTCTTGTGTAGTATACAGCACTGTTTATTAAACCAAACACAGCTCTCACACACACGTCTTGTGTGGTATACAGCACTGTTTATTAAATCAAACACAGCT
>NC_134832.1:149418116-149465063 GCF_004210375.1 Tachypleus tridentatus | reverse complement strand
GTAAAGATGTAATTGGATAATTCCTATATAATAACACAGGCAAGAATAAACATGTACATATATATTCAACCACATATGATTTTAATTTTTTACACTATGTGTGCTGTTATGTAAAGATGATGTCAATTCCATCTCTTTTGTTTTGTTTACACTCTTTTTAAAAGTTTAATATCAGACATCCCCACACGTGCTTCAATTTTTGAAGTTTTTCTTTACTTACATAAGTAACAATGAATTAAGACCTATTAATAAACTGAGCTTCATCTATGCTATTATTTATTCACATTATATTATTTGAATTTTGTATTTCTGTTATTTATCAACCAACATTTATTTAATAATTTTAGCAAAACGATTGTTAATTTAGTATCTAAGAAAATCATTTCATTTAGAGGCTGAGAAACATAACTTGGTCCATGTGATCTTCAATTGTTCCTGGTCTTCTCAATGCTAGTAGCTGTATATCAGTTTCACTGTTCTTTTTCATGTCTTCCAACTAAATTACTTTTTGTTATCTTAGAAATATTGATTATAATTAACTTTTATACAGATAATACATTTTTTTGTAATTTGCAATGACCTACAGCAAGTTTAAGGGTAGTGTATGTAGTAGCAGACAGTGAGCGATCGATTATTAGCCTGTAACTAATTATGTGGTTTTGGCAAAGTATGTTTAAGTAACATTAAATAGCTTCTACACATGTTTTCCAGGACTGATGATGGGTTGAATACGAACAATGGCTGGTAGTTCCTCTTATATTCTAATCAAATTTCTTCCTGAAGAGAAACAAGGTCTTGATACAGACAGAAGAGTTAAAAACTGCAAGACAAACAGGCACTAGTGCTACTATATCTGCAACAAAAGTTAGAAAAGACACTGTTTATTACTGGGAAAATCCTGAATATATTTGGTTTGGAACTTCCAAGACATTAAGTAATATTTCATCATAGTTGTGTTGGACCAAAAGTTGGTAGAAAACAAATAACCATGGCAGAGAATAAGCTAACCCATATATCAGATGCACCAGCTCCGATAACCAGGCAGCAGATCAGATCCTTCTAGATACTAAATAAAGTTCATTCTAAACTGTGTTGAAGTCTCCATACCACTGATGAATCTGACAAAGAAAGGCCAACCCGACAAGATGAAGTGGAAACAACCTCAGCAGATGGCATTCCAGAAATTGAAGAACATCTTGGAAAGCCCAATTGCCAGACTTCAACAAACTGTTCATCGTTCTGGCCGATGCATCAGACGTGGTAATTGATGCAATATTTCTGCAGTAATATGTAGACAGACTGTTATCATTATAACTGTCTGTTAAACAGTGTTGAAGGGTAGGAAGATCTACCCTGTGATTGAACGAGAGTATCTGACTACAATATTTGGCATCCGGAAACTTCAGGACTACGGGAATGAGTTCATCATCCAGACGAACCATCAGCCCTTTGCATAACTCCGGAGGTGAAAAATCGACATTGTGACGTGGCTGTTTTACCTCCCGGACTATCGGTTTTACATTGAGGAAGAAATTAAGAAATCCATTGTTCCAGTATACACACAGATAACACAAGATCAAGGCAACGACCAAGTATTCCATCCAGATGAAGTCCAATCAAATGAGAGACCAACAAGAGAACAGCCAATGTGGATACAGGCTGTATGAGCAGACTTTGTGTATGAATTGAAAACAGTCTTTGTATTTAGTATAAAAACGTTGTAAATATGTTTCTTGAAGAGGGACTTATCTTTAAATATTTAAGATTTTAAGTGTAGCGTTAGTGTTAAATACGTGTAGTTATTTTTAGAAGCGACAGGTTATCGCAGATTTGTTTACGTAGATATTATGTAGTTCACTTGATGTAAACTGGCGTTTGTTGTATTATTGTGTCATGTTACTAGTATCTTTTACGTTTTTCTCGTGTATTATTGAATAATAATATCTCGAACTGTGTGAAAAGTTCTAGGCCTCAGTTGGTCTGTTTATAAATACGCATCCGAAATGAAGTTCAAGTGAGACAAAGTTAGTGAAAGATATGGTCCAACAGATCTAGACTGTGTGTTTGTAAGTTTAGTCACAAAGAGCATACAGTGTAGATTTCTGAAGTGAATTACCAAAAACTGTATTGTAAATAAAAGAGCAGAGAAGAAATAACATGCCTTTTAAGTTGTGTTTAAAGGTAACTGAACCAGCTTGTGTAGAATTTGACGAAAAATAGACAATTATATAAGCTGTGGATAAAATTGTGATAACAAACAGTACAACGAACATTTATATTTACGTTTCACCTATATTAACATATTATTTTAAAACAAGTGGATTGTGTGCAATTTGTTTATCCCTCAAACTTATCGTCAACAAGTTACAGACACTTTCTGTGCAGAAAAACATTGCTATCAACACACAAAAAAACCCTTAAAAGTTGCTACCAATCATATAGAATCCAAAAAAAGTTAACCCATATCCAGAGAGAGAATATTTTGATTCATCTAGTCCTACTTCTGACAGTCTTTGCAATGTACCCGTCAGAACTAGAACAATAAAACTCACAGATCGGTAAGAATGTTTTATATCCCATTTCCACAAGAGAGACAAGGTCCACAAAGTTCAAACATTTGCCTGCCAAGAATCCATAAAAATGAATGCAAGAGGTGAATGCATGGCAAGCTAGGTCTTCATATATTGCTAAGCAAATACAGTCATGGCATCTTATTCAGGGGATTCACTGAAAAAAAAGGCAAGGTTTTCAAACTTAAGTCATTGCTTCACAAGTTACAGTCATTTCTTCCAGATAATTAAATCATAAAGAAAGCACAGATGCTTTAACAACGACTGGTAAAATTTATGGTGAAGACATTATCATTAATGCTCAGAGAGGGTTGTAGTAGAAACCAAATACTCCAACGTGTCTCTTTGAATTGGTGGTTGAAGGAACTCTTGTGGACGTGAAGCAAAAGATGTCATAATTAAGGTCATTAACAAAACAAACCACAAAAATATGAATAGAGATTATGCAGAACATTACCAGGTGTGAAGATATACATCTGGTACTTCCAAATCAAAGAGAGTCAGAAGTACCAACATTTGAAACAAAATGTAGCAAGGTCGATTTCAAATCCTCACATAATGACAGCTTACCATTGCATTTACAAGAGACGTAAAACTGGAGCTGCAAAGGCCTTAAAGGAATTCACAGATTACATCACGTTAGTCAACAACCTAATAGTTAATACTGGAGATGCACCCCCAGTATGCCAGTTATCCAGAATCTTCCACTTCCAAATCTGGATGAGCTCTCAGGGAGATAGAAACTACGAAGAAGAGGTTAATAGTTCGGGGACATTACCTTTTGTACTTCTAAAGAAGAGCGGGTCCACAAGGTTTTGTATGCACTATCAGATGGGACACTGAAGTCACAAAAAGAGTGCTTACCTACTATTAAAAATTGACTGTATTTTTAATGAACCTAAATGTTCTTTATCATTAGATCGTAAAAGTGCTTATTGGCAAATTGAAGCGTGTTGAAAAAAGACAGCCTTTACTGAAAGAAATGGGATGTGGTTATTTGCAGTCTTGTCCTTTCGATTATGTAAAGTGAATGCTACATTTCAATTACTAACTAGCTGTGTTTTCTCTGAACTACCTTATTACGTCATAATCATGTTCCTAGATTACAGATTAATAATGTTTCTTATGAGTTGATGAACATTGTAGATTGATTCACGAAAGAAGACATTAAGCTGAATCTCAAAAAGTGTGAATTGTCCCATCAACAGGTGAGATTCGTGGGACAAATATTAAGCAGAGAAGACATTAAGACAGAGAAGACACTATATATTAATATCAATACACTGTATATTAACATCAATACACTATATATTAATATCAATACACTGTATATTAACATCAATACACTGTATATTAATATCAAAGGCGACACCACCTTTTTTTTGATATACATAAAGTTATTTTAGACAGCAAATTGAAAGAATTGTTTCCTTTCTCGATTGCAATTACAAGGAGAAAAGGAAACAACAGTTTTCATAGCCGATCACCACCAACTGTCTACAGACTCCTTAAGCTGAAGCCCAAGTGTGCATTGACAGAACAATGACACAATAAAGCAATATTCCAATGACCATTGTGTTAAATAAGAATCACAACAGTTTCAAAATATAAAAGCGCAAAATAATAGAAACGAATAACCTAAAGTAACACAGAGGTGAGACATCCACAACAGTGTGCTATTTACCACAAGAGTGCAATAAAGACGGTGGTGTTAAAGATAGGGAAAGTAATACAGACTAACATCGTACTATTTATCAAAGGTAGAGTGGAAACAATAGTGTTAAAGAGGGGTAAACAATACAGGTAGAATATTTCGATGATGACCTAAGGAGGTCGAAACGCAGTTACTTGTTTCGTTATTTAAATGAAAGGTTTTAATGCACCTATCAGCCGTCTCTACCATGTTTAGAGTATAATGGGACGATAGTGTTAAAATTTGACAGTTAATACAGATACAATATAGTACTATTTACGAAGAGTACAATGGGACAATAGTATTAAAAATATGATATTAAATACAGATACAATACAGCACTATTTATCAAGAATTCAAAGGAGACAACAGTGTTAAAGAGAGGAAGTTTAATTGAGACAGAATGCTGTTGAACTGGAAGAGAACCAATTAAGTATCGATTATGTTTCTTATATCTCAGAGAAATAAGATTTCAAGTGTTATTTTATTTGTAATACTTACATTTAATGAGATCTTGAGATATAACAATTTTCAAGTGAATGACACAACTGAATAGATACCACTAGTTGAATACAGCAATTTCTAAACAGATAGGAGATGAATCAAACATCTCATGAAGGGAGAGGTCAGCAAACAGAGCTTGTTTATAATTACAATAAAAATATTTGTTGGCAAAATGTGACAGAAAAAACCTGTTTATAATGTAGATACAAATGTGATATTTGTGGGTAAAGTATGACAGAAATATAATTTATTTATAATGTATGTACAAAATTGATATTTATTGGTAAATTGTGACAGAAAACGTTCGTTGGTCGTGGAATACACTGTATATTAATATCAATACACTATATATTAATATCAATACACTGTATATTAACATCAATACACTGTATATTAATATCAATACACTATATATTAATATCAATGCACTGTATATTAACATCAATACACTGTATATTAATATCAATACACTATATATTAATATCAATACACTGTATATTAACATCAATACACTGTATATTAACATCAATACACTGTATATTAATATCAATACACTGTATATTAATATCAATACACTGTATATTAACATCAATACACTGTATATTAATATCAATACACTATATATTAATATCAATACACTGTATATTAACATCAATACACTGTATATTAATATCAATACACTATATATTAATATCAATACACCGTATATTAACATCAATACACTGTATATTAACATCAATACACTGTATATTAATATCAATACACTGTATATTAATATCAATACACTATATTAATATCAATACACTGGTATATTAACATCAATACACTGTATATTAATATCAATACACTGTATATATTAATATCAATACACTGTATATTAACATCAATACACTGTATATTAATATCAATACACTGTATATTATCGTAACATCAATACACTGTATATTAATATCAATACACTGTATATTAATCAATACACTATATATTAACATCAATACACTGTATATTAACATCAATACACTGTATATTAATATCAATACTTAATATATATTAATATCAATACACTGTATATTAACATCAATACACTGTATATTAACATCAATACACTGTATATAATATCAATACACTGTATATTAATATCAATACACTGTATATTAATATCAATACACTGTATATTAATATCAATACACTATATATTAATATCAATACACTGTATATTAATATCAATACACTGTATATTAATATCAATACACTGTATATTAATATCAATACACTGTATATTAACATCATACACTGTATATTAACATCATACACTGTATATTAATATCAATACACTATATATTAATATCAATACACTGTATATTAATACACTGTATATTAACATCAATACACTGTATATTAATATCAATACACTGTATATTAATATCAAAGGCGACACCACCTTTTTTTTGATATACATAAAGTTATTTTAGGCAGCAAATTGACAGAATCGTTTCCTTTCTCGATTCCAATTACAAGGAGAAAAGGAAACAACACAGTTTTCACAGCCGATCACCACCAACTGTGGGTTTGAATGAAAAGCTTGAATAGAACCTCAGCATCATGTATGTTTAAAAATCGTTGAGCCAATAATGTAGGAAAAATGCGAAAACCGTTATTGGTAAGTCCAATGATATGTGTGTCTGTGTGATAAGTGTAAGGTCTGTAAGGGAAACCGTAATCTCCAGAAGGAGAATTGTTGCTGTCATGGTTTGGGTGTCAATTCAGTGCCCACCCGCATTGTTGTCAATCCCAACCCTCAGGGGGTTTATGTTTAACGCTTGTCATTGGCTCATTTCTTTAGTAAGATTATTACGATCATAACGAGCAAACTTATTCCCGTAATTAAAAAGTCTAATTTCGTTTTATTACATTGAGACTCAATGTTTAATTTGGCCTGGTATTGCTTGGTGGTTAAGGCGCTCGATTCATAACTCGAAGGTTGATGGTTCGGATCCCCATCACCGAAAACGCTTGTCCTTTCAGCCCCGAGACTGTTACGATGGGACGTTGAAAGAGTAACCCAATAACTGGCGATGGGTGCTTAGTTTAGGGACGGTACGTGCAGAAAGCTCTGCTGCAGCTGCACGTGAAGTTCTCAGAAGAATCCAATGAATGTTCGAAAATTCTTTTGAATGTTGATCATCGTAATAAATTCACCTTTCAAATAATTAATAAATTTGTTGTCTTTCTTTGAAAGATTATACTAGCTGACTACTTAATGTTCGGCGGTAGCTGTCCCTAATTTTGAAAAGCTAGGTTAAAGAGAAGATAACTAGTCAATAACACCTACCGACACCAGGTGAACTAATTGAATTGAATGGTGGGATTTTATCTTCACTATTTGAATGCATCCATGTTTCCGAATTGTGGAGCACGATTATTTTTTGTGGTAACTAACAGGATGTGAACCTCAGAGAGGACTAAACATTCGGCTGCTTTTGACCTATTTATAAAGTTTAAAGCCGATTGTTTTTATATTTACATTACCAATATCTGGTCATATTTACATTACCAATATCAGGTCATATCTGTATTACCAATATCAGGTCATATCTACATTACCAATATCAGGTCATATATTTACATTACCAATATCAGGTCATATCTACATTACCAATATCAGGTCATATTTACATTACCAATATCAGGTCATATTTACATTACCAATATCAGGTCATATTTACATTACCAATATTAGATCATATTTACACTACCAATATTATGTCATACTTACATTACCAATATCAGGTCATATTTACATTACCAATATCATGTCATATCTGCATTACCAATATCATGTCATATCTACATTACCAATATCAGGTCATATTTACAACTTTTCATCACATGAATACATATTCGAAACTTTTTTTTAATAAGAAAGAAATTAAAATGTTTTCCTTGTTGTTCGGCCCGGCATGGCCAGGTGGTTAAGGCACTTGACTCGAAATTTGAGGCTAGCGGATTCGAATCCCCGTCGCACCAAACATGCTCGCTCATTTCAGTCATTGGGGCTTTATAATGTGACGATAAATCTCACTATTCGTTGGTAAAAGAGTAGCCCAAGAATTGGCGGTGGGTGGTGATGAATGGCTGCCTTCCTTCTAGTCTTACACTGCAAAATTAGATATGGTTAGCGCAGATAGTCCTCGTGTAGCTTTGCGCGAAATTCAAAACAAACAAATCCTTGGTGTTCCCCGCTGGTACAGCGGTAAGTCTTCAGATTTACAATGCTAAAATCAGGGATTCGATTCCCCTCGGTGGACTCAGCAGATAGCCCCATGTGGCTTTACTATAAGAAAACACACACATACGTTTTCCTTGTCCTTTAATAATGGACAAAGATAAACATTTGTTTTGAATGTGGCGTTGTGTGTTTGTTTTTGTTTAATTCTATTCTTACTAAAGGCCCACACTTTACTATTTCGTGATATTCCTTGGTCACGGTCAGTGGTAAACGGAACAGCAGAAAGTAGGCAGTGACAAACATAAGCTGTGAGAAATGTAACAAGGGTTATTATCTAGGGTTCAGTAACAGTACAAACAAAATAACAGTTTCTGAGAGAGAGAGAGGAAGTGGTCAATGCTGAAACTGACCCTTTCTGGTCCAAAACATGGTCCAAATCTCGATAAAAAACAATAATTCTGTAGAGAGGATGGCAATTTGTCATCAGTTACAGAAGATGGGTACTCTCATCATGTAGAGAGAATGACAACTTGTCACCAAGTAGGGAAGATGGCCACTCACCATCATGTAAAGAGGATGACAACTTGTCACCAAGTAGAGAGGATGGCCAATCGTCACCATGTAGAGAAAATGACAACTTGTCACCAAGTAGGGAAGATGGCCACTCACCATCATGTAAAGAGGATGGCCAATCGTCACCATGTAAAGAGGATGACAACTTGTCACCAAGTAGGGAAGATGGCCACTCACCATGTAGAGAGAATGACAACTTGTCACCAAGTAGAGTCGCCACCATGTAGAGAGGATGACAACTTGTCATCAAGTAGGGAGAGGATCGCCAATCGTCACCATGTAGAGAGAATGACAACTTGTCACCAAGTGGAGAGGATATCCAATCGTCACCATGAAGAGAGAATGACAACTTGTCACCAAGTAGAGAAAATGACCACTCACCACCATGTAAAGAGGATAATAACTTGTCACCAAGTATCAGCAAATAGGAAAAAGGAAATAACCTATAAATACTGCGTTGAAAACCAACTACACGACAAGCATGACATTTCAGTTTGGTTGGTTTCCACTGAAAAACCTTTCTCAAAAAACAGTTGTGTTCTTCCCTCCTTGGGCTTGTTTGGGCTGTGGATTTGAATACATAATATTACAAAATTATATCTTACACTTTCTAAAAATAACTAAATTTTACACTCACGCTTTAATTAAATGACAATAGTGGTGTATATCTAACCAAGTTATTAATTTTTATAAGAAGTAAAAGTTATTTTACCATTAGATTTGTAATGATGGATGAATAGAAAAAGAGACTAGATGGTAAAGATAAATAAAGACAGGAGCTTACTTTTGAAAATAAGGCTTCTTCAGTGTTACCATTAGTCATGAGATCGATCGTATCGCCCCCTAGTGGCACAGCAAGAATCAGGTTTTCAATATCCGTGGCGGGCAGCTGATTGTGTTGTTTTATGCTTAACTTCAAACAAATAATCGATCGTGTTAACAACCACTTTCAAAACTGTAACTTTTTTGTTTGTTTCGGATTGACCACCACGTCACATATACCTGAGTTAACAAAAACGTTGACCAACTACATGATTCTCCCTTTCAAACCAGTTCTTGCTCTGATCCTGTTTTACCTAATGTGAAAACTATCTCCACTCCAGCAATCAGTAGAACTCACATACTGAGAACTGGAAGCCAGCCAGACAAATGAGAATTTCTATCCCGTTATTTCTGTGAATAAAAGTTGTGTTATTTCATATTATAGCGTACTTATATCTCTTCTTTTATCCTGATTGAAACGTTCTACATAAGATTTCCGTATTTGGTTATACTTGAATACGAGAAGCTCGTCTAACAACACTTGTAACTCTTGGTGATAACAGTAACTGATCTTATTGTAGTTCATTTTAGAAACAGATAAAATAAGAACAAAAAACTTACATTTTAGGTTTGTTAGTGACTAAATATTTAGGCTTAGTGGTTATATCTCTATGGTTAGTTATTTTACACCTAAAATATATAAAATAAGAAAGAAAATATTTACATTTTAGGTTTGTTAGTGACTAAATATTTAGGCTTAGTTGTTATATCTCTATGGTTTATGATTTTACTCCTATTTTTTCTACCTCCAAGTCAATATTTATTATTTCAAGTCTTTATGTACGCAACAAAACTAAACGAACGTCACAGAAAAACTTGAGGTAAATACCGATGGTAATACGATGTTAAAAGTTACAAAATGTCTTTCCTTGTTCTATTATGAGATTGCTCCGTCGGTTGCATTTCTTCCCAATCTGTAGAGAAACATGAATAACACAACATTTCATAAAGGTAGAATACTTATAAAGAAACATTATTAAGTTACTAAGAAACAAACAAACATTATTAAGTTACTAAGAAACAAACAAACATTATTAAGTTACTAAGAAACAAACAAACATTATTAAGTTACTAAGAAACAAACAAACATTATTAAGTTACTAAGAAACAAACAAACATTATTAAGTTACTAAGAAACAAACAAACATTATTAAGTTACTAAGAAACAAACAAACATTATTAAGTTACTAAGAAACAAACAAACATTATTAAGTTACTAAGAAACAAACAAACATTATTAAGTTACTAAGAAACAAACAAACATTATTAAGTTACTAAGAAACAAACAAACATTATTAAGTTACTAAGAAACAAACAAACATTATTAAGTTACTAAGAAACAAACAAACATTATTAAGTTACTAAGAAACAAACAAACATTATTAAGTTACTAAGAAACAAACAAACATTATTAAGTTACTAAGAAACAAACAAACATTATTAAGTTACTAAGAAACAAACAAACATTATTAAGTTACTAAGAAACAAACAAACATTATTAAGTTACTAAGAAACAAACAAACATTATTAAGTTACTAAGAAACAAACAAACATTATTAAGTTACTAAGAAACAAACAAACATTATTAAGTTACTAAGAAACAAACAAACATTATTAAGTTACTAAGAAACAAACAAACATTATTAAGTTACTAAGAAACAAACAAACATTATTAAGTTACTAAGAAACAAACAAACATTATTAAGTTACTAAGAAACAAACAAACATTATTAAGTTACTAAGAAACAAACAAACATTATTAAGTTACTAAGAAACAAACAAACATTATTAAGTTACTAAGAAACAAACAAACATTATTAAGTTACTAAGAAACAAACAAACATTATTAAGTTACTAAGAAACAAACAAACATTATTAAGTTACTAAGAAACAAACAAACATTATTAAGTTACTAAGAAACAAACAAACATTATTAAGTTACTAAGAAACAAACAAACATTATTAAGTTACTAAGAAACAAACAAACATTATTAAGTTACTAAGAAACAAACAAACATTATTAAGTTACTAAGAAACAAACAAACATTATTAAGTTACTAAGAAACAAACAAACATTATTAAGTTACTAAGTTGTTTTCTCATCACATGAATTTACAAAAAGTCTTCACTTTTTACCAGCACTCGTAATATAACATGTGAAGTAAAAAGAAAATTCAACTGGAATTTAAGATCGTTTAATGTTACGATGTAGCACTTATTATATGTTTCATAATAATCAGATCAAATCTACTTGCCTAAATACGTTAGATGTTACAACGTTACACATACTATGGGTTACACAATCAACAGGTCAGATTTGCAGAAAACATATTCCAATGACCGTTTAATATCTTAGATGTTACTGTATAACACTTGTTATACGTTTCACAACCATCAGGTCAGATACAACTTGCTTAATGTGTTAGATGTTACAATGTAACACTTACCATGGGTTACACAAACACCAACAAATAGACATCTGGATTACTCGGAAGGAGAGTCAAGTGTACCCATGAATACCAAACTATACTAAAATATACGTAACAATCAGAGACACAGAATCACTAAAAATAACACAACGATAACCATTTATCAGAGGCATAAAGTTACTGAAAACATACAATAAGAGTTCTTTATCATAGATACAACGAGAGTCATTTATCAGGTACACAAAGTTACTGAAAACATACAATAAGAGTTCTTTATCAGAGATACAACGAGAGTCATTTATCAGGTACACAAAGTTACTGAAAACATACAATAAGAGTTCTTTATCAGAGATACAACGAGAGTCATTTATCAGGTACACAAAGTTACTGAAAACATACAATAAGAGTTCTTTATCAGAGATACAACGAGAGTCATTTATCAGGAACACAAATGTAAATGTTATACAAACCGAGAAGAGGACATAGAAAAGAAAAATAGTATTTTGTGAACGAGTTATCATCTCGTGCTCACGACCTATCTTCTTGTGCTCTCGGCATAATTAGAAGTGAGCACGAGATATTGGTTCTTTAACTACATTACCCCCCTCTCTTCAAAAAACGCACAATGTCACTGAAACAAAAACAACAGATGCACTTTATCAAGTGCACAAAATCTTTCAGAAGGAAAAGAATGATTAGCAACACATGTCAACAAAATGTACAGAAAAGGATTAATTATTAATTATTCAGAGTGAAACGAATAAAATTCAATTCTGCGAAAGTCTTCACTGATGTTTCAGTAACACGTGTTCCAATTCTGTCATGATTTATGTTGTTCAGAGTTGTGTTTTTCATTATTCATTAAAAAAACATTCATAGTGTAGCCCACTTAATGACAACGAAAGCCCTATATTTCTCTGACTATAAGTTCTAAAAGTTCCACAGTTTTATCCAAGTAACTTCATAAATCAGATCTGAAAAGTTATTTTCACTTCCTCTCTTATCTGTTATAGTTATTCACAAACAAAATTTACAGCACTGAACCAACTACATGACTAACAGTAACAAATTTTTTACAGCACTGAACCAACAACATAACTAACAGTTACAAAATTTACAGCACTGAACCACCTACATGACTAACAGTAACAAAATGTACAACACTGAACTAACTACATGATTAACAGTAACAAAATGTACAGCACTGAACCAACTACATGACTAACAGTAACAAAATTTATAGCACTGAACCAACTACATGACTAACAGTAACAAAATTTACAGCATTGAAACAACTACATGACTAACAGTAACAAAATTTACAGCGTTGAAACAACTACATGACTAACAGTAACAAAATTTACAGCAGTGAACCAACTAACTGGCTAACAGTAACAAACCTTACAGCACTGAACCAACTACATGATTGACAGTAACAAATTTTTTACAGCACTGAACCACCTACATGACTAACAGTAACAAACTTTACAGCACTGAACCAACTACATGACTAACAGTAACAAAATATACAGCAGTGAACCAACTAACTGGTTAACAATAACAAAGTGACAAGACATGCACTGATTACATGTTTTCTCATTATCAGATTCATTCTGTAACTTCAGTCTAACCTACAATTACTATTTGCTCAAACTGTTCTAAAACTTTAAAAAAATTTCAGACGTTAAATCACGAGCGCCTTTCGTTACGTCAAACCTCTCTTCAGGCCAAACAACAAAGTAACCGTCTAAAAAAAACAAACTTAGCTTACACTAATAAACTTAGAAAGATTCTCACTCAACTTTCAGACTGCTAAGCAGGTGGATAATTTTTTACAATATATTTTACGGTCGTAGATTTGAATCTAAAACTTTTCTTATATTAAACAATTACTCAACAACGTCAACTAGAACCTGCTGGTAAGGCTCTTTTTAACAAATCGTAGTTATACACTTGTTTTATGAAATTCAGTTATGTTTTATAAAAGTAGTTCTTAATATCAAACTCCGTAGGAAACACAGAAATAATTCATACTTCCTTGTTGACCACTTTGTTTTCGTGAATATCTGGGTTGGAGATAAACAGGACTCTATAAAGAATCTCTCTAATTTTTTTCTCTATTGAGAATAACTTTTATTTGTTTCGGAAGAAATACTGAATCATGAGGCTAATATTTTGTGTCATTGATTTAATTGTTTTAAGAAATATACTAGTCGAACGCTGTTCTTCTGGTGGCAGGTCCTTTTCACATTATCTGACGAAAATAATTCAACGTCCAATCCAATCCACATGACGATAACAAATTAGTCTATTTCCTCCTTTAACGTTTCTTAAAAGCTTGAACATCGTGGAACTTGTAAGCTACATTTACAAATGACGCAAACTGCACCATACTAACGTAAAAAATAAATTTAATTTTACCATTTTATGACTAAAAAAATGCCGACTGTTTCGTTCTGTTTTTGAATTTCGCACAAAGCTACTCGAGGGCTATCTGCGCTAGTCATCCATAATTTAGCAGCGTAAGACTAGAGGGAAGGCAGCTAGCCATCACCACTCACCACTAACTCTTGGACCACTCTTTTGCTAACAAATAGTGGGATTGACCGACCCCGCGACCCTCAGATTACGAGTCGCACGCCTTAACACGCTTGGCCATGCCGGGCCTAAGTTACTTTGTGTAGGGGAACAACGTTTTTATAACTAACAATGTGAAGTTACTTTGTATAGGGGAACAACGTTTTAATAACTAACAATGTGAAGTTACTTTGTATAGGGAACAACGTTTTAATAATTAACAATGTGAAGTTACTTTGTATAGGGGAACAACGTTTTAATAATTAACAATGTGAAGTTACTTTGTATAGGGGAACAACGTTTTAATAATTAACAATGTGAAGTTACTTTGTATAGGGGAACAACGTTTTAATAATTAACAATGTGAAGTTACTTTGTATAGGGGAACAACGTTTTAATAACTAACAATGTGAAGTTACTTTGTGTTGGAGTACAACGTTTTAAGAACCAACAATGTGAAATTACTTCGTATTGGAGTACAACGTTTTAAGAACTAATAATGTGAAGTTACTTTGTATTGGAGAATAACGTTTCGAGATATATGAATGTGAAACTACTATGTTCTAAGATCTAACATTGTGAAGTAACTTCACTATCTTAAGTGGCAGTTGTTAAAACCTATATTTAATATGCGGGCGGAATGAGAATGTTGTTAATACGAAATTGGCTCAGAAACTTAGTTAAAGTGAGGGTAACACAGTATTTGTTTGTTTTGCTTTTTGAATTTCGCGCAAAGCTACACGAGGGCTGTCTGCGCTAGCCGTCCCTAATTTAGCAGTGTAAAACTAGAAGGAAGACAGTTAGTCATCACCACCCACCGACCGCCAACTCTTGGGCTACTTTTTTACCAACAAATAGTGGGATTGACCGTAACATTATAATGCCCGCACGGCTGAAAGGACGAGGATGTTTGAGGCGAACGGGATTCGAACCCACGACCCTCAGATTACGAATCGGATGACTTAATCAATCTGGCCATGCCTGGCCGGTTGCACAGTAACTCGATTAAAATGAAGACAACAAAGAAACTCGGTGTTAATTTTGGTGTTTAACCTTTGTTTACGAGTACTCGTGAGTTAAAGTATCTTTTGAACAAAACTGGTAACTTCACACTTATTATTCATTTTATTAATATTTTGTGTACCTGTATTTGAATGTTATTGTGAGTTTCAATGAGTTCCAAATATTATCAATGAAAAAAATAATTAAACCTACAAACAAGAAAGTAATAATTAAATAGTCGTAAGTGTCGTAATAATACAAAACCTGTATAACCCAGTTATACGAAACTTAGAAAGAATGCATTGAGGTCTGAGAACTCATTTCGTTACGGTCTTACACACACACATGTAAAACTGGCTTAGTTTGGTTATTTCTTAACCACTGTTCACATGAATCCAAGGTTATTGGAATGTTAATGTTCATATGTAAAACCTCAGTGCATAGTGTACTTTATTTATGTTTCATATAATGAACCCGAAATCTGCCGTTCTCTAGTTCTCATGTATCTAATATTGAATATTGATTTTGCAAATCGGTTATACTAAGAAAATTATCAGTACCTTCTATTATTTGAAGATATTTTTAATAAATAGTTATGGAAAAAAAATTCAGTATTTACGAAAGTAATAGATTGCTTCAGTCTGTGAACTGAATATAATTACTAACAATTAATAATAATTAACATTAATACATCACTAACTGTTATTCTTAAAGAAATGTGTTCTGAGTTAAACTCTGGGTTGTTTTCCATAACGTTTGTATCGGAGGTTGTATCAAGTTCTCGATTTGTTTTACTTCCATAGTTAACATCTTTAGAACTTCCTCTGAATAATTAAGCAAAGGTATTGCAAGATTAGTCCTAGGAAGTTTATTTTAGTAATACAGAGATCTTTATACAGTGAATTACGGCACAAAACAACATGTGTATGTATTAATTCACGTAGACGTGACTACCAAGAATAAAAATATAATAGAAATACGTTTCATGAAAAAGATTTAACATGAGTACAGTTATGGAAATGTGATCATGCTAGCATTATAATTAAGAACATGGAAATTCTTCCATGGTATAAGTGAAAATTATTAATGTTTTTTTCATTCAGTTTATTACTTAGGCTGAATGTGATGCATTGTACTCCCCCTCTCGTTGCACAGTTTTATTAATATGTCTCAGGTCACCTTCACGTCGAAACGTTGTTCTCTGCTTTATTAGTAAAAGTTTTAATACCCACACCATCTGTCCTGAGAAACATTTTTACTTCAAGTGGGGTTCTCGTCATCACGAAGTTCTCTAAATGAATTCAAATTTCTTTAATGCAAGTCTCCTTTCATTGGCCAATTTCGTAGATTAATCAAACTTTCTTTAATGCAAGTCTCCTTTCATTGGCCATTAATCAAACTTTCTTTAATGCAAGTCTCCTTTCATTGGCCAGTTTCGTAGATTAATCAAACTTTCTTTAATGCAAGTCTCCTTTCATTGGCCAGTTTCGTAGATTAATCAAACTTTCTTTAATGCAAGTCTCCTTTCATTGGCCAGTTTCGTAGATTAATCAAACTTTCTTTAATGCAAGTCTCCTTTCATTGGCCAGTTTCGTAGATTAATCAAACTTTCTTTAATGCAAGTCTCCTTTCATTGGCCAATTTCGTAGATTAATCAAACTTTCTTTAATGCAAGTCTCCTTTCATTGGCCAGTTTCGTAGATTAATCAAACTTTCTTTAATGCAAGTCTCCTTTCATTGGCCAGTTTCGTAGATTAATCAAACTTTCTTTAATGCAAGTCTCCTTTCATTGGCCAGTTTCGTAGATTAATCAAACTTTCTTTAATGCAAGTCTCCTTTCATTGGCCAGTTTCGTAGATTAATCAAACTTTCTTTAATGCAAGTCTCCTTTCATTGGCCAGTTTCGTAGATTAATCAAACTTTCTTTAATGCAAGTCTCCTTTCATTGGCCAGTTTCGTAGATTAATCAAACCTTCTTTAATGCAAGTCTCCTTTCATTGACCAATTTCGTAGATTAATCAAACATTTTTTAATGCAAGTTACTCCTTTCTTCGTTGAACAGTTTTCTAGATAATCAAACTTTCTTTGAATATACTCAGCTGTTGAGAAAATAAAACCAAAGACAACTAAGTGCAGTTCAAGTGTAATGAACAGGTGTGATTAAATGTACATTTCACTTTATTTAAAACCATTTAAAATGGTCCAAGCACTTTTTGCCCCCCAGTGGCTCAGCGGTATGTCTGCGGACATAGAACGCTGAAAACCGGGTTTCGATACCCGTGGTGGGCAGAGCACAGATAGCTCATTTGTGCTTAATTCAAAACAACAAACAACAACAACAAACACTTTTCCTATGAAGAATTTTGCAACATTTTTTTTATATAAGATGTTCATGTTTACTTAATTTTTCACCAGGTGTGAATGATACGATTGGAAGAAAGATCTGCCATTTGGCAGTATTTCTTCAGTACTAATTACAGAAAGTAACTATAAAAAAAAATAAAGTATAACATGTTTTACGTATTAAACATAATAACACAACTGTACAGCTCACCACAGCGCTACATATCTACTTCTACAGATTCACATTTCAAACGATAACCCATCACCAACGTTTCCTGCTGACACGACTCCCCGACCCAGCATGGCCAGGTGGGTTAAGGCGTTCGATTCATAATCTGAGAGTCGCGGGTTCGAATCCCCGTCACACCAAACATGCTCGCCCTTTCAGCCGTGGGGCCGTTATAATGTGACGGTCATCCCACTATCCGTTGGTAAAAGAGTAGCCCAAGAGTTGGCAGTGGGTGGCGATGACTAGCTGCCTTTTCTCTGGTCTTACACTGCTAAATTAGGGACGGCTAGCGCAGATAGCCCTCGTATAGCTCTGCGCATATTTCAAAAACAAACAAGAACAAATTTATTGCCCAGACCACTCGGAAGTGATCTAAATTTTCTTTTTAAGTCTGATAATTTTTATTGTCTATAATAAACATAAGCACAAAAATAAATTTCAAAAAATTGTAAACTGTGACGCTTCAAAATTCTAAGACAGTCACTGACATCTTTGACTGTCTGGCTTGTTCTGTAGTTTTCTTTGTCTATCTCTCTTCAGATGTATATATCATTGTAGCCTTGTTCCCTACGTGTATTTAAGAATAGTTTTTTAATGATCTGTCAGAAACTTAGATAAATAAATCTTGTTATGTTTCGTTTAAAACACCACGATACGTCAAAACAGACGATTCATGAACGTAAAATAAAAGACTGACACTAAAGCGACATCTATCAATCTATTAATTCTCGTTAAGATTAATGTGAGCCTGTATCAAATGGTTAACCCTTATCAAGGTCTTTACGATTGTAAATTGAAATTAAAATTCAAAGATGATTGGTGTAATTCATCAAATAACGGTTACCACAGAAACACAAAACATTAAATTATTAAAATTGGAATCGCATAACACAAAGTGGTTAATACTGACAGACTACAAGTAACTTTCGATTTTTAACTTAACATCGTGTTTTTACGCGTATCATCGTTCTTTCTGGATTCGTTTCATGGACAGTTTTTTGTATTAATTATAGGTTTAATAATTCAAATGGACTTCAACTGCTTATTCATAAACAAGTAACTGAAAATTTCGGTTATTATACTAAATAGAAACCCTATTTCGTACCCTATTCTTTCAACTGGCACTTGCAGTCCATTAATGTTCTCAAAAGTTTATGTGTTTAAAGTTCCATTGGATTTCTTTTTTTGCAGATTTGGCAATTTCAGTCTCACTTCTCACAAGAACCCCCACCCAGAACCCATGGTGGGCAGAGCACAAGCAGCCCATTGTGTAGCTTTGTACTTAATTCCAAATAATTAATCTCCACAACTTCGTATAATAACTGGTATACGTCATGAATTTTTGTGTGAAATACCATTAAAAATATCTTGATAGAATAATATAAGAAATATACAACAGCATTATGAATAACTTTCTTAGCCCTAAACTATCGTTGCGTTGAGAAAACCTTACACGTTACTTGAACTAGAGTCTTTTCTTTGTTTGCTGTTTTTATGGCGTATTCGACCCCTGGTGGCTCAGCGCCAAGTTTCAGGACTTATAACGCTCAAATTCGAATTTAGATACATGCTGTTGATAGCGAATGGGTAGTCAGTTGGGTAGATTTCTTGCTAACAACGGATACCTAATGGTGGTGAAACCATGAATTTTCATGTTGCAAGTCTGCTTGTTTGCTGGCTTATTTTGTTGAATTTTTCTACTCGAGGACTAACTGCGCTAATCGTCCCTAATTTTGTAGCGATGAACTAGTGAGAAGGCAGCTAATCAGCACCACCCTCCGCCACTAGTCTTTACCAAAGAAAAGTGGGATTGATCGTGGTATTATAACTCACCCTTGACCCGCTCCAAACAGATGGGCTTCATTAATGAAAGATTAAATGGGAAGGCAGGAAGGGAAGTGAATGGATAATCAATTCAACTGGACAATTTTGTTTTGAAATTTTTACTACCAAGTAGACTTCCCTTTCCTTATCACATTGAGCGTTATAGAAAATAGACTTAATGATTATTTAGTGCATTTGTAGCGGTAAAATTAGCTTTTTATTAAAAACATGTATTCTATTCTTTACGTTTTTCCATTATTTTACTTCACCTTAAACCTGTTATAAAGCAAAATTGTCATTCGTAATAACCAAAATTCTCAAAATTATCTATCACTGGTTTTTAAAGTACAAATAGGATGTTTGAGAATTATCTATCACTGGTTTTTAAAGTACAAATAGGATCTTGTGAGAAACTCCAAATATTAGAGGTTTTTAATCCTTTTAATTTAAGCTATTTCTGTCAACGAAATTTTTTTTTTGAGGAACTATGGACCTCCAGTATTACTCTTGTAAAAATAAGCTAAAAATCAGTAGGTTAACTTGAAACAGCCGTTTGTAGTTTTTATCTGATAGACTAGAGAAAAGACAGTTAATTAACAGCACCTGCCGCCATATCGTTGGATTTTATCATCACTCTTATAACGCACCTGCAATCACAATATGCAGATAGCAGTTTTGCTGCAACAGAATACAAAACGTGGGTCTCCTTGCGGCACAGCAGTATGTCTGTAGACTTAAAACACTAGAAACTTAGTTTCAAAATCTGTGGTGAACAGAACACAAATAGCCCATTGTGTAGCTTCGTTCTTAATTACAAACCACATTACAAGCGAACCAAGGACCCTTAGATACATAGCCTAGCATGTTATTCACTACGTCAGACATGTAATAATTTTTTTTAATTGTTTAATACATGCGTAGATAAAATTCCAAGAGATGTGAGAATCGATGAGAAATATTTACATTACAATGACTTAAATACCAGGTAAATTATATTAGTGGTAACTGAAAAAAATGAGGTTTGATTAGGCTTAATTTAAAATATTTTGAAAAGCTTGTATCCTATGTGAATAATACTTGTTGCATCTCGATAACTGTGATACTCAATCAAGAATTACCAGACATTCACCATCAGAGGGCCGCACCCCTTAAAATTGTAAAAGGACTGAGATTTCCTCTTTTATCAAAAATAAAAAAAATTATTTTACAAATACATAAACGTTTGTTGGTAGTTAAGCACAAAGTTACATAATAGGTTACCTATCTGCCACTAGGGGAGTACAAACACGAGGTGCTTCTATTTTGAGCTCTGAAAGCTTCAGCTTTCTGTAAGCAATTACAACACACATAAATATAAACTCGTGTATAATCAAATGCTAATAGTGTTAATTTTATTACTTTAGGATTGACCTAAAAGTAATCCCAGAAGTTTATAAAGTCCATTTATTTTTTGTCAGATGGCACGACAATCTATAATGTTTTAACTACATTTTTGAAAATATTAATTTTCTGAAAACTATGCGGAAACAAACATTTAAACGCGATATCGTAACATTAATGTATCATTAAAAAATCGCTATTTTAATATATAGTTCAAATTAATGTAAAATTCAGAATAGCCATCATACTTTTACTGTTTTGACCTGAAGCAAACAAAACTAGTGATCTAAATTTACAGTAGAACAAATAGTCGCTGCTACATTTCAACCATTTCGACCACATGGAGCGAAACTACTCGCTTCATCTTAATGTAATACAATAAACGACTTCTTTACTTTTACCGTTTTGAGCAGCAGCTTCTCTACCAACAACTGATAACATTAAGTAAAAACAAGTTCACACAACAAACTAATCTACATTTCGAGAGACATTTCGTTCAGCTAACAAAAACTACTTCTGTGAGACCACGAGATTTCGTTTAGCTAACAAAAGCTACTTTTGTAAGACCACGACATTTCGTTTAGCTAACAGAAGCTACTTTTGTAAGACCACGACATTTCGTTTAGCTAACAGAAGCTACTTTTGTAAGACCACGACATTTCGTTTAGCTAACAGAAGCTACTTTTGTAAGACCACGACATTTCGTTTAGCTAACAGAAGCTACTTCTGTAAGACCACGACATTTCGTTTAGCTAACAGAAGCTACTTCTGTAAGACCACGACATTTCGTTTAGCTAACAAAAGCTACTTCTGTAAGACCACGACATTTCGTTTAGCTAACAGAAGCTACTTCTGTAAGACCACGACATTTCGTTTAGCTAACAGAAGCTACTTCTGTAAGACCACGACATTTCGTTTAGCTAACAAAAGCTACTTCTGTAAGACCACGACATTTCGTTTAGCTAACAAAAGCTACTTCTGTAAGACCACGACATTTCGTCAAATGGCTCACAGGGTTAGAAATTTTAAAACACTATTTGTTTTAACCATAGAAAGCTCTGATTTTATTTTATGTTATGATAAGGCAAGTAAAAATAACACATTTTCAGTTATCTCTAGAAATAATGAAAGTTACGTTGTTATAGATTTTTTCTATATGTTTCAGTGAGCGCAGCTAACGTCTGTAAAAGGTTAGTCTAAATTTTGCGCAAAACCACACGAGTGCTAGCTGTCCCTAATTTAGCTGTAATTAACTACAGGGAGAGCAACTAATCACCACAATCAGTCTTTTACAAACTAATAACTGGATTGACCGTCTCATTGTAACGCTCCCATGCCTGAAAGAGGCAAACGTTTGGCACGATGTGGATTCGAACACACAGATAAGAAGTCGAGCGCCTTTCATTCGTGGCTATTCAAGATCTCGTCTGTAAATGTATGAAAATAATTCTAAAATGTCATGTACGGTGTTTTCTAGTACACCTTCGTTTATATAGCTACTCAACAGTCCAAATTAAAGAACTGTTGTTAGTCATTTGAAGACTCTAAGAACTAATATATTATTGTTGTTAGATATTCGATTTAAAACTTCATTATATCTGTTAGAACATATCTTATGTAACGATTATAACTTTGTTTTAGAGACGTGTAGAAAATAGTCATTTATAAGATGTTCATATTATTGAAGTATGCTAGCCACACATATCTTCTGGTATTAAAATATAAAGGTTATAAAACGATATCGGGGGATAAACAATACAAGCAGTTTCATCCGTGTAAGTCTGATTGGTTATAACTTACAAATCAGCGGTCGATATTTGCGGTGGGCAGGGCGCAGATAGTTCATTGGATGATTTTGTGCTTTAAAAAAAAATCTTTCTTTATTTTATACGCTGCTTATAAACGGTAGATTTTTTAATATACTTAGAATATGCGATTTGTAAAATTCAGTGGGCAAATGTTATTTATTATCTTCGTGTCACATTATTTATTATCTTCGTGTCACATTATTTATTATCTTTGTGTCATAAGATGAGGCGACAGGTTAACCAAACTAATAACTTTGCATCAAAAGATAATGTATCAATTTCTGCAGTCTGGCCTTGCACCAACGTGTTAATTTTGTCAGTTTTACAAGTCTAACCGTCTACCTTAAGATGAAGTGCCAATTTCAACCTTCTATGATCATTTTAATCGTACCAGTTTAACTAGTGAATCCTTGAACCGTAAAATAAAGTGTCAGATATTTCTAGGCCTAACGCAGATTAGTAACGCACAAAATTCTTGTATATGTTAGTTGATCATGTTACATCATTTCTTTGTATCTTCACTGTAACTATTACGTCACATTTCGTGTTATATCTTCTTGGTTTCCTAAACAAACACAGAATGAAGCATGCTACGACCCACACGCACTTTTATTCATTAGAGAATCTGCACTGAATCGTTCACCAGTGCACCGGGGCAAAACACGAGCTGTATGCACGCGATTTTTACCACTTCGATAAAAATAACACCGTTCAAGCTATATTTAAACTACAACGCTTCTGTAAGTTGAAGAAGTATGTTAACTGATCGTTCATAATTATTGTAACTGATTGTTCTAAACTATTGTCCGAAGTAGGGTTAACTCATAAATTATTTCTAATTATTTTTGTTCTGTAAAATATGATATTCGCTACATTTACTCCCCCATTGGATTTATTTTTATCGTTATATTGTAAATTACGTTCAATTATAAACGTTTAAAATATTCATATCCCGCTTAAAGGAAAGTAGCTCTAACCATTTTAAATGTCTAAGCACAGAATATATATAATAATAATCTTTATATGCAAAACGGCTCGTTTGGGTTGAGAAAATATTTTACATAGAAGAGCGAACAACGTTTCGACCTTCTATGTAAAATATTTTCTCAACCCAAACGAGCCGTTTTTGCATATAAATTTCTCAACAAGTAGGTTTCTCGACATCACTGATAAATAATAATCTATTTTATAATTAGTACAATAAAACTACTCTGGTAATAAGACAGTGCCACAATATCTCCGTTGATGGAGACATAACAAAACAAACAACGACCGTTAATAGTAATTAATATCATAGCTTCCACTCAGTGGCTCACTGGTAAGTCTGGGTTTTATAACATTGCAAATCAGGTTTTGATACTGGCTGAGAACATCATGAAGCTTTCTACTCAACAATAAACAAAAAAAATTAGATCTTTTAATTATAAGTTCTTTTATGTCTCTGTTAATTCGTTACTAATATATTATGAGTTTTATTTGCCCTTGACTCTTGTCTTAAACTTAGAGGTCATTATATATGGAATATCCATAACGAATGTTAAGTTGACTCTGTAAATAGAACTTATCAAACAGAGAAAAGCTCATTTTCGTTTATTGTCAATGATTTTCTACGAGACCATATTGCTACTATCATTCTATCATAAGTACAGTAGTATTTATAGTAGGAATGGGCCAGATGTGCAACATGTGTGATACTTATTAAGCCTCAAACGCACTCTAAAGAGCAAGTAAACTAAACTTTACACACACTGAACACTCGCTGTTAAGCAGTAAACAAACTATCAAAACATTTGAGAAAATCGGTAAAGGAAAAACAAATATTTCACAAAATTACCAGTCTGACTGTCTGATTGACTAACCTTACTGAAAAGGCATAACTTTCTCTTGCCTTCACCTTATGCAAATCTGAATGTACATTATTGAATTATGCTACTTTGGCTAAAAGCGTTTTTCTTAATGTTACTTATAACCGTGGTAATAATAAATTATAACAATAACTATTTTGCAACACTACTAACGAGCTAACAGTAAACTAGTAGCCATATTCTATAATTACAAGCAGGCTCCGTGAGTTGCCAAGTGTAACAACCCTTCCTCATCTCACATGTGAGTGCATGATTTCTGATGCGCATGAGCAACATGTTCAGTCTACCCTTGTATCAGCTAGATTAAAAACGTAGACTACGTAGATTCTCTAGATATAGATTCTAACTATAATCTAACCTTTGAAAGCGAAGTTTTCAGTTTCAGGCATCTAACTCAATAGTTCTGTGTTCGATATAGCAAATATCATAGTACTCGATTCCTAAGACATAAGTCTTCTATGTTAGGAAACGGCCGTACTCTAGCGCTCTGGACTGAAAACAAGAATGATAAGTTGTACAATTTACCTTTGCATTGTTTTCAAACTAAGTGTGTGGCCTATCGACATTTAAAGATGTACTCGAAACAATGATTTTTTTTAAAAATATGTCGTTCAAAAAATAAAAGGAGAAATTATTACGTTGATAACCTTGAAAAGTCTTTGCCCAAGAGAAGAAAACATTACTGTAATAGTAGAAATAAGATTAGAAATAGTAATGTTGAATATGCGAAACAACCTTCAGCCATTAACTCAGCCAAAGAAAAAGCTGCTACACTGGCTAGATGGAAAAAATATTATAGCAAAGATATCAGCAAAAGCCAGGAATTGTCAAGAGATAGCTCTAAGAAAAGGTATGAAAAAGATAGGTCTAAAGCCTACTCATTTTGAGACCTAAACTTGAAAACACTGAGACAAGTGTAAAACAATTTTAAATAAAAGATTAACAAGCAGGAATGGGAGTACCAAAAAAAAAAACAAGGAAGCAAGGTAGGAATGGACACGATAACATTACAGAACTTGGTGGTTTTTGCCAAGGTAAAACGTCAGTGTTGACACCATATCATTCTTACTATGTTTTTTGTAACTTGGTAACTATTCAAACTAAATGAACAGCTTATATTGATGTATTTTTTTGTTTTACTTGTTGTTTCTGTAACCATGTATAGATTCATGTATATAATCAAACTACGAGAAGCGTAGCATAATAAGAGGTAGGGTTGATGTTGGAAGTAAAACAGAAACTTTCAAAAGTCATACTTTGCTTATGGGAGACATTATAGTTTTCTACCATGTAACGTGTGGGCCAAAATAACAGTATCAAACAGCTAATTTTTAAAATTTTCCTTTTTTGTCGAGTATTTAGAAAGAATTAGTTGTTGACAAAACTCAGCTAAAGTCTATAATTGGATGGAAGTTCAAAATAAAACACAAAGTAAGAATAGATACAATGATAGCCACACCCATTTTTAGGTCGCACCGTGTCAAAAACTATCAAGAGTTGTAACATTACCCTGCCTATTCCCACCATGTTTCCTCACTTTTTGGTGCTCCTATTCTTACTTTCTATTTTTTTCATTTAATTTGTTTAAACTTGTCCAAAACTTGTTGCTATTGATTCAGCACTTAACGTGGACTCTTCTTCTTCAGTCCAGACAAAAGAATTTATTTTTGCTGTTGTTGTCTTGTTCAGCAATCAATCCGCGTTCTTCCGGGTCTCCTGTTATTGTACTTTAATAATTTCGTTCTTGCTTAAAATTCTATTCCAGATTATTCAACCATAACCGACACATTTATAGTGAAGGTTAGGTAAATATTCCTGTGTTTTTCTTCACTCGACTGGCAAGTTTACCTCTTCTCTTTTCAACGTGAATGAACAGTAGAAATACAATGTGTACCAAATAATTAGTTAGATACATAGAGTACTTTTTGAGAGGGAAAGAAGCAACATAATTTTCTCAGCCCTTTGTGTGGCTATTTTTATCGTCAGCGATGTAAGAGTTATTCTGATTGGCTTAGATAATCGCTATACTAGACTCGACTAGTGGATTGTTTCATAGTTTTTATAAGGAGAGTATACAGAGTTGATCCAGTCTATAGCTAATATCTTTTGACATACACGACACTTGGCTTAAAGAACTAACAGTATGTAAGTTAAGAGCCTAGAAACGTGTTTATATTCATTCTAGCCTGCCAACTGATGATTGGTGTGGTTTTCAACAAATGGTTGTAACTAAAAGAATCCAGAAACTCGTGTACTGGAGGTTTGTACTAACCCTAGTTTGTCAACTAATAACAGAGTTTTCAACAGATGATTTTAACAAATGAGTCCAGCTGCTCGTGCACTGAAGTTTCATATTAACCATAGTTAATAATAATGGGTGTCTTAAGAGATGCTTGTAACTGAAGGTTCCAGATGCTCATGTACTGAGGTTCATATTAACCATAGTTAATAATAATGGGTGTCTCAAGAGATGCTTGTAACTGAAGGTTCCAGATGCTCATGTACTGAGGTTCATATTAACCATAGTTAATAATAATGGGTGTCTCAAGAGATGCTTGTAACTGAAGGTTCCAGATGCTCATGTACCGAGGTTCATATTAACCATAGCTTGTCAAATAATAATGGATTTCTCAAGAAATGCTTGTAACTGAATGATCCAGACGATCGCGTCATTTATTGTTATTTATCTGTTTGTTTCATATTTCTCTAAATATGATTTTACCACACTTTTCTGTTTGGGTCACTTGTCTTCTGTTAAGTAATTACTATTGTAATTAATCACACTTAACTGATATAAAATCATATTACATTTGAATATTAACTCACTGAGTGTTTCTTACGATTTTCAGCAGGTGTCGTCACGAGGGCTTACGACATAATCATCTACATAACTTTCACATCTCAGGAGGGACACAACATCAAATTATAGTAAATATCTGATTATCTGATTCAACAACCATGTTAAAACGACCAGGTTGAAGGCAAGTATAAATCAAAACCTTCTTAAAGCTGTCATTTATTTTCTAGGTCGTTGATCGTGGGAGATATAGAGGGCCTTACAAAGCGGTGTCACCGTTCACGTCCTGACGATCATGTGTTGGGAAAACCGGGTTGGTTCATAGCCCTGGGAAAGGAGAGCACAGAATTGGGTATTGGCCTTCCTAGTGGGCCTATCACAAGTAATAAGCTCCATCAGCTATGCTTAGAGAGATATGTATGCGGTAAACGTAAAGCTGTCGATATAACCAAGAGGAGAGAAGTTACAGAATAACCCGTGTTTGTATTTTCAAAACAGCTGGTATGGGTATTAAAACTTTAATTGAAATAAAGTACAGAACAACGTTCTCTTTGTTAACCTAAGAAGTCAAAACGTTGTTCAGTACTTTATTTTAATTGAAGTGTTAATACCCCACCAGCCGTCTTAAAAGTACATTTTAATTCAAATGAGTTTCATAATCACGAATAGCTCGTGTGTGCTTGAAACCTGTTCGTCAGAGGTAAAGGTATGCAATGCAACCTCTTCCAGGCCACAGATTTTCTCCGGAACGGTTTCAAAAAAGGTTTATAATGAACTTAGCGAGTATCACGTAGACGTTCCATTGGGATGATAATTCCACGAAATAAGTTATAATCAAGATGAGATATGAAAGGGCTGAGAAAACACTTTACATAGAAGAGCGAACAACGTTCGAAGAAGGTCGAAACGTTGTTCGCTCTTCTATGTAAAAGTGTTTTCTCAGCCCAAGCGAGCCGTTTTTGCATATAAATTTCTCAACAAGTGGGTTTCTCGTCATCACTGATTAAATCAAGCTAATGTTTTTATGGTTAATATGATGCACAAAAAACAACACTCATAAATATGTGACACAGTTATATTTAACAGCAGATTACTAATATAAAGTTACTGCCTCTCTATGTGTTATAATTGGTCTTTGATATTTGCTTCAAAACTATAGGAATGCATACATATGTTAAGCATCAGCCCAAACATATAATGTGAAGTGATTCAGAGGTCGAGTGCATTATATTTAAACAACTTTGGAGTCTTATAACATCGCTAAAGTTCAGGTCGCCACGCCCACTCGCACTCTGTTCAATGATCTTGCATCTCTACGATAGTCCTACAGCACAGCTTCTATTTTAAAAGGTCCTTTGTAAATATATCATGTCTTAAGCACGCTGCTCCTCTCTGCTTGCTTTTCATAATCCATCTTGATTACTCAATTACCCAAATTACCCAACAAAGCACCGTGTCTATCAAGTTGACCTGCGTGTTTTCGTGTGAAAAAAATGAATATATCCGTTTCGTTTTCCAACTGCTATAGTGAGACGCTGGACGTATGAACGACTACGTCGAAGAAGCAGCTTGTGTACCTGACGTACACCACAACAAAATATGGTGGAAACTTGTTTTGGTTTTAGAAACGTGCTGAAGTTTCGATTAAATAACATTTTACAGCAAAATCTGAGAAACCTGAGTAGCTTTCTTGTACAGTCAACATTGGGTATTAAGTTCTGTCGACATAATGTCAGAATATTAACACTTTATTAAAAGATTTTCAATTGAATTATAGTGGCTTTTATAACGTTTCTTTTCATTTGAGACAGTACTACATAGTCAGGAATAAGTTAGTTTAAATTTAACTCCAAATGTATTTTATTAACCCTTTACCTCTATTTTGCTCTTATATTGTTATTACAGCATATTTAGTGAAAGCTATAGACTTCTAATTGCCTATGTTACGCTTGCGTAATCTGCCAGGAAGACGTGTCAGGCACGTTGATTTTGAGCAGGACAACTCTCGTGTTATCTCGCCGAAATAATGACAGGATACGAGAGGTGTGAATGAAAGAAGTGAAACAGAATTGTTGTGAAACAAAATATTATGTGGTCTCAAGTGGCGGTCTGTGAGATGTCAGTCAAAAATTGACTTGATCTTTGAGACAACTCTCGTGTTATCTCGCCCAAATAACGAGAACATACAAGAGGTGTAAATGAAGTGCTTGCACGTGGATAGTATTTAAAGTTTCAACGTAAAGGATTTGTTCCTGTTGTCTACCTAAAGTGATGGGTTCCAGACAACACGTAATAAATACATTTGTAGTAAACAGAAACCTAACCTGTTTTATCGTTTACCAAGTTTTAAACTGTCTCCCTAGTGGTGGAGTGATGAGTTAAAACAAAACAGACAAAATTAAGCTTTCTGTACTCGCTGATGATATAGTACACTTGAAACAGTTGCAAAGAAAAGTAACTTCAGACACTTGCTTTGAAAAGAAAGAAAAGTAACTTTAGACACTTGCTTTGAAAAGAGAGAAAAGTAACTTTAGACACTTGCTTTGAAAAGAGAGAAAAGTAACTTTAGACACTTGCTTTGAAAAGAAAGAAAAGTAACTTTAGACACTTGCTTTGAAAAGAGAGAAAAGTAACTTTAGACACTTGCTTTGAAAAGAGAGAAAAGTAACTTTAGACACTTGCTTTGAAAAGAAAGAAAAGTAACTTTAGACACTTGCTTTGAAAAGAAAGAAAAGTAACTTTAGACACTTGCTTTGAAAAGAGAGAAAAGTAACTTTAGACACTTGCTTTGAAAAGAGAGAAAAGTAACTTTAGACACTTGCTTTGAAAAGAAAGAAAAGTAACTTTAGACACTTGCTTTGAAAAGAGAGAAAAGTAACTTTAGACACTTGCTTTGAAAAGAAAGAAAAGTAACTTTAGACACTTGTTTTGAAAAGAGAGAAAAGTAACTTTAGACACTTGCTTTGAAAAGAGAGAAAAGTAACTTTAGACACTTGAAAAGAGAGAAAAGTAACTTTAGACACTTGCTTTGAAAAGAGAGAAAAGTAACTTTAGACACTTGCTTTGAAAAGAGAGAAAAGTAACTTTAGACACTTGTTTTGAAAAGAGAGAAAAGTAACTTTAGACACTTGCTTTGAAAAGAGAGAAAAGTAACTTTAGACACTTGCTTTGAAAAGAGAGAAAAGTAACTTTAGACACTTGCTTTGAAAAGAGAGAAAAGAAACTTTAGACACTTGCTTTGAAAAGAGAGAAATGTAACTTTAGACACTTGCTTTGAAAAGAGAGAAAAGTAACTTTAGACACTTGTTTGAAAAGAAAGAAAAGTAACTTTAGACACTTGCTTTGAAAAGAGAGAAAAGTAACATTAGACACTTGCTTTGAAAAGAGAGAAAAGTAACTTTAGACACTTGCTTTTGAAAAGAGAGAAAAGTAACTTTAGACACTTGTTTTGAAAAGAGAGAAAAGTAACTTTAGACACTTGTTTTGAAAAGAGAAGAAAAGTAACTTTAGACACTTGCTTTGAAAAGAGAGAAAAGTAACTTTAGACACTTGCTTTGAAAAGAAAGAAAAGTAACTTTAGACACTTGCTTTGAAAAGAGAGAAAAGTAACTTTAGACACTTGCTTTGAAAAGAGAGAAAAGTAACTTTAGACACTTGTTTTGAAAAGAGAGAAAAGTAACTTTAGACACTTGCTTTGAAAAGAGAGAAAAGTAACTTTAGACACTTGCTTTGAAAAGAGAGAAAAGTAACTTTAGACACTTGCTTTGAAAAGAGAGAAAAGTAACTTTAGACACTTGCTTTGAAAAGAGAGAAAAGTAACTTTAGACACTTGCTTTGAAAAGAGAGAAAAGTAACTTTAGACACTTGCTTTGAAAAGAAAGAAAAGTAACTTTAGACACTTGCTTTGAAAAGAAAGAAAAGTAACTTTAGACACTTGCTTTGAAAAGAGAGAAAAGTAACTTTAGACACTTGTTTTGAAAAGTAACTTTAGACACTTGTTTTGAAAAGAGAGAAAAGTAACTTTAGACACTTGCTTTGAAAAGAGAGAAAAGTAACTTTAGACACTTGCTTTGAAAAGAGAGAAAAGTAACTTTAGACACTTGCTTTGAAAAGAGAGAAAAGTAACTTTAGACACTTGTTTTGAAAAGAGAGAAAAGTAACTTTAGACACTTGCTTTGAAAAGAGAGAAAAGTAACTTTAGACACTTGTTTTGAAAAGAGAGAAAAGTAACTTTAGACACTTGCTTTGAAAAGAGAGAAAAGTAACTTTAGACACTTGCTTTGAAAAGAGAGAAAAGTAACTTTAGACACTTGCTTTGAAAAGAGAGAAAAGTAACTTTAGACACTTGCTTTGAAAAGAGAGAAAAGTAACTTTAGACACTTGCTTTGAAAAGAAAGAAAAGTAACTTTAGACACTTGTTTTGAAAAGAGAGAAAAGTAACTTTAGACACTTGCTTTGAAAAGAGAGAAAAGTAACTTTAGACACTTGCTTTGAAAAGAGAGAAAAGTAACTTTAGACACTTGTTTGAAAAGAGAGAAAAGTAACTTTAGACACTTGTTTTGAAAAGAGAGAAAAGTAACTTTAGACACTTGCTTTGAAAAGAGAGAAAAGTAACTTTAGACACTTGCTTTGAAAAGAGAGAAAAGTAACTTTAGACACTTGCTTTGAAAAGAGAGAAAAGTAACTTTAGACACTTGTTTTGAAAAGAGAGAAAAGTAACTTTAGACACTTGCTTTGAAAAGAGAGAAAAGTAACTTTAGACACTTGCTTTGAAAAGAAAGAAAAGTAACTTTAGACACTTGCTTTGAAAAGAGAGAAAAGTAACTTTAGACACTTGCTTTGAAAAGAGAAACACTTGAAAGAAAAGTAACTTTAGACACTTGCTTTGAAAAGAGAGAAAAGTAACTTTAGACACTTGCTTTGAAAAGAGAGAAAAGTAACTTTAGACACTTGCTTTGAAAAGAGAGAAAAGTAACTTTAGACACTTGCTTTGAAAAGAGAGAAAAGTAACTTTAGACACTTGCTTTGAAAAGAAAAAAGAGAGAAAAGTAACTTTAGACACTTGCTTTGAAAAGAGAGAAAAGTAACTTTAGACACTTGTTTTGAAAAGAGAGAAAAGTAACTTTAGACACTTGCTTTGAAAAGAGAGAAAAGTAACTTTAGACACTTGCTTTGAAAAGAGAGAAAAGTAACTTTAGACACTTGCTTTGAAAAGAGAGAAAAGTAACTTTAGACACTTGTTTTGAAAAGAGAAGAGAGAAAAGTAACTTTAGACACTTGTTTTGAAAAGAGAGAAAAGTAACTTTAGACACTTGCTTTGAAAAGAGAGAAAAGTAACTTTAGACACTTGTTTTGAAAAGAGAGAAAAGTAACTTTAGACACTTGTTTTGAAAAGAGAGAAAAGTAACTTTAGACACTTGTTTTGAAAAGAGAGAAAAGTAACTTTAGACACTTGTTTTGAAAAGAGAGAAAAGTAACTTTAGACACTTGCTTTGAAAAGAGAGAAAAGTAACTTTAGACACTTGCTTTGAAAAGAAAGTAACTTTAGACACTTTTTGAAGACACTTGCTTTGAAAAGAGAGAAAAGTAACTTTAGACACTTGCTTTGAAAAGAGAGAAAAGTAACTTTAGACACTTGTTTTGAAAAGAGAGAAAAGTAACTTTAGACACTTGCTTTGAAAAGAGAGAAAAGTAACTTTAGACACTTGCTTTGAAAAGAGAGAAAAGTAACTTTAGACACTTGTTTTGAAAAGAGAGAAAAGTAACTTTAGACACTTGCTTTGAAAAGAGAGAAAAGTAACTTTAGACACTTGAAAAGAGAGAAAAGTAACTTTAGACACTTGTTTTGAAAAGAGAGAAAAGTAACTTTAGACACTTGTTTTGAAAAGAGAGAAAAGTAACTTTAGACACTTGTTTTGAAAAGAGAGAAAAGTAACTTTAGACACTTGTTTTGAAAAGAGAGAAAAGTAACTTTAGACACTTGTTTGAAAAAGAGAGAAAAGTAACTTTAGACACTTGCTTTGAAAAGAGAGAAAAGTAACTTTAGACACTTGCTTTTGAAAAGAGAGAAAAGTAACTTTAGACACTTGTTTTGAAAAGAGAGAAAAGTAACTTTAGACACTTGTTTTGAAAAGAGAGAAAAGTAACTTTAGACACTTGTTTTGAAAAGAGAGAAAAGTAACTTTAGACACTTGTTTTGAAAAGAGAGAAAAGTAACTTTA
This sequence comes from Tachypleus tridentatus, assembly GCF_004210375.1. Lineage (NCBI taxonomy): Eukaryota > Metazoa > Arthropoda > Merostomata > Xiphosura > Limulidae > Tachypleus > Tachypleus tridentatus. Next base: position 149,431,197 of record NC_134832.1, on the reverse strand, counting down.
GACACTTGCTTTGAAAAGAGAGAAAAGTAACTTTAGACACTTGTTTTGAAAAGAAAGAAAAGTAACTTTAGACACTTGCTTTGAAAAGAGAGAAAAGTAACTTTAGACACTTGCTTTGAAAAGAGAGAAAAGTAACTTTAGACACTTGCTTTGAAAAGAGAGAAAAGTAACTTTAGACACTTGTTTTGAAAAGAGAGAAAAGTAACTTTAGACACTTGTTTTGAAAAGAGAGAAAAGTAACTTTAGACACTTGTTTTGAAAAGAGAGAAAAGTAACTTTAGACACTTGTTTTGAAAAGAGAGAAAAGTAACTTTAGACACTTGTTTTGAAAAGAGAGAAAAGTAACTTTAGACACTTGCTTTGAAAAGAGAGAAAAGTAACTTTAGACACTTGTTTTGAAAAGAGAGAAAAGTAACTTTAGACACTTGTTTTGAAAAGAGAGAAAAGTAACTTTAGACACTTGTTTTGAGTAACTTTAGACACTTGCTTTGAAAAGAGAGAAAAGTAACTTTAGACACTTGTTTTGAAAAGAGAGAAAAGTAACTTTAGACACTTGTTTTGAAAAGAGAGAAAAGTAACTTTAGACACTTGTTTTGAAAAGAGAGAAAAGTAACTTTAGACACTTGCTTTGAAAAGAGAGAAAAGTAACTTTAGACACTTGTTTTGAAAAGAGAGAAAAGTAACTTTAGACACTTGCTTTGAAAAGAGAGAAAAGTAACTTTAGACACTTGTTTTGAAAAGAGAGAAAAGTAACTTTAGACACTTGCTTTGAAAAGAGAGAAAAGTAACTTTAGACACTTGCTTTGAAAAGAGAGAAAAGTAACTTTAGACACTTGTTTTGAAAAGAGAGAAAAGTAACTTTAGACACTTGTTTTGAAAAGAGAGAAAAGTAACTTTAGACACTTGTTTGAAAAGAGAGAAAAGTAACTTTAGACACTTGTTTTGAAAAGAGAGAAAAGTAACTTTAGACACTTGCTTTTGAAAAGAGAGAAAAGTAACTTTAGACACTTGTTTTGAAAAGAGAGAAAAGTAACTTTAGACACTTGCTTTGAAAAGAGAGAAAAGTAACTTTAGACACTTGCTTTGAAAAGAGAGAAAAGTAACTTTAGACACTTGTTTTGAAAAGAGAGAAAAGTAACTTTAGACACTTGTTTTGAAAAGAGAGAAAAGTAACTTTAGACACTTGTTTTGAAAAGAGAGAAAAGTAACTTTAGACACTTGCTTTGAAAAGAGAGAAAAGTAACTTTAGACACTTGCTTTGAAAAGAGAGAAAAGTAACTTTAGACACTTGCTTTGAAAAGAGAGAAAAGTAACTTTAGACACTTGTTTTGAAAAGAGAGAAAAGTAACTTTAGACACTTGTTTTGAAAAGAGAGAAAAGTAACTTTAGACACTTGTTTTGAAAAGAGAGAAAAGTAACTTTAGACACTTGTTTTGAAAAGAGAGAAAAGTAACTTTAGACACTTGCTTTGAAAAGAGAGAAAAGTAACTTTAGACACTTGCTTTGAAAAGAGAGAAAAGTAACTTTAGACACTTGCTTTGAAAAGAGAGAAAAGTAACTTTAGACACTTGCTTTGAAAAGAGAGAAAAGTAACTTTAGACACTTGTTTTGAAAAGAGAGAAAAGTAACTTTAGACACTTGCTTTGAAAAGAGAGAAAAGTAACTTTAGACACTTGCTTTGAAAAGAGAGAAAAGTAACTTTAGACACTTGCTTTGAAAAGAGAGAAAAGTAACTTTAGACACTTGCTTTGAAAAGAGAGAAAAGTAACTTTAGACACTTGCTTTGAAAAGAGAGAAAAGTAACTTTAGACACTTGCTTTGAAAAGAGAGAAAAGTAACTTTAGACACTTGCTTTTGAAAAGAGAGAAAAGTAACTTTAGACACTTGTTTTGAAAAGAGAGAAAAGTAACTTTAGACACTTGTTTTGAAAAGAGAGAAAAGTAACTTTAGACACTTGTTTTGAAAAGAGAGAAAAGTAACTTTAGTAAAAGAAAAAGTAACTTTAGACACTTGCTTTGAAAAGAGAGAAAAGTAACTTTAGACACTTGTTTTGAAAAGAGAGAAAAGTAACTTTAGACACTTGTTTTGAAAAGAGAGAAAAGTAACTTTAGACACTTGTTTTGAAAAGAGAGAAAAGTAACTTTAGACACTTGTTTTGAAAAGAGAGAAAAGTAACTTTAGACACTTGCTTTGAAAAGAGAGAAAGACACTTGTAACTTTAGACACTTGTTTTGAAAAGAGAGAAAAGTAACTTTAGACACTTGCTTTGAAAAGAGAGAAAAGTAACTTTAGACACTTGCTTTGAAAAGAGAGAAAAGTAACTTTAGACACTTGCTTTGAAAAGAGAGAAAAGTAACTTTAGACACTTGCTTTGAAAAGAGAGAAAAGTAACTTTAGACACTTGTTTTGAAAAGAGAGAAAAGTAACTTTAGACACTTGCTTTGAAAAGAGAGAAAAGTAACTTTAGACACTTGCTTTGAAAAGAGAGAAAAGTAACTTTAGACACTTGTTTTGAAAAGAGAGAAAAGTAACTTTAGACACTTGCTTTGAAAAGAGAGAAAAGTAACTTTAGACACTTGTTTTGAAAAGAGAGAAAAGTAACTTTAGACACTTGCTTTGAAAAGAGAAAAAGTAACTTTAGACACTTGAGAGAAAAGTAACTTTAGACACTTGTTTTGAAAAGAGAGAAAAGTAACTTTAGACACTTGTTTTGAAAAGAGAGAAAAGTAACTTTAGACACTTGCTTTGAAAAGAGAGAAAAGTAACTTTAGACACTTGCTTTGAAAAGAGAGAAAAGTAACTTTAGACACTTGCTTTGAAAAGAGAGAAAAGTAACTTTAGACACTTGCTTTGAAAAGAGAGAAAAGTAACTTTAGACACTTGCTTTGAAAAGAGAGAAAAGTAACTTTAGACACTTGTTTTGAAAAGAGAGAAAAGTAACTTTAGACACTTGTTTTGAAAAGAGAGAAAAGTAACTTTAGACACTTGCTTTGAAAAGAGAGAAAAGTAACTTTAGACACTTTTTGAAAAGAAAGAAAAGTAACTTTAGACACTTGCTTTGAAGAGAGAAAAGTAACTTTAGACACTTGTTTTGAAAAGAGAGAAAAGTAACTTGTTTTGAGACACTTGTTTTGAAAAGAGAGAAAAGTAACTTTAGACACTTGTTTTGAAAAGAGAGAAAAGTAACTTTAGACACTTGCTTTGAAAAGAGAGAAAAGTAACTTTAGACACTTGTTTTGAAAAGAGAGAAAAGTAACTTTAGACACTTGCTTTGAAAAGAGAGAAAAGTAACTTTAGACACTTGTTTTGAAAAGAGAGAAAAGTAACTTTAGACACTTGTTTGAAAAGAGAGAAAAGTAACTTTAGACACTTGTTTTGAAAAGAGAGAAAAGTAACTTTAGTAACTTTAGACACTTGCTTTGAAAAGAGAGAAAAGTAACTTTAGACACTTGTTTTGAAAAGAGAGAAAAGTAACTTTAGACACTTGTTTGAAAAGAGAGAAAAGTAACTTTAGACACTTGTTTTGAAAAGAGAGAAAAGTAACTTTAGACACTTGTTTTGAAAAGAGAGAAAAGTAACTTTAGACACTTGCTTTGAAAAGAGAGAAAAGTAACTTTAGACACTTGCTTTGAAAAGAGAGAAAAGTAACTTTAGACACTTGTTTTGAAAAGAGAGAAAAGTAACTTTAGACACTTGCTTTGAAAAGAGAGAAAAGTAACTTTAGACACTTGCTTTGAAAAGAGAGAAAAGTAACTTTAGACACTTGCTTTGAAAAGAGAGAAAAGTAACTTTAGACACTTGCTTTGAAAAGAGAGAAAAGTAACTTTAGACACTTGTTTTGAAAAGAGAGAAAAGTAACTTTAGACACTTGTTTTGAAAAGAGAGAAAAGTAACTTTAGACACTTGCTTTGAAAAGAAAGAAAAGTAACTTTAGACACTTGCTTTGAAAAGAAAGAAAAGTAACTTTAGACACTTGCTTTGAAAAGAAAAAAAGTAACTTTAGACACTTGCTTTGAAAAGAAAGAAAAGTAACTTTAGACACTTGTTTTGAAAAGAAAGAAAAGTAACTTTGAAAAGAGAGAAAAGTAACTTTAGACACTTGTTTGAAAAGAGAGAAAAGTAACTTTAGACACTTGCTTTGAAAAGAGAGAAAAGTAACTTTAGAAAAAAGAGAGAAAAGTAACTTTAGACACTTGCTTTGAAAAGAGAGAAAAGTAACTTTAGACACTTGCTTTGAAAAGAGAGAAAAGTAACTTTAGACACTTGCTTTGAAAAGAGAGAAAAGTAACTTTAGACACTTGCTTTGAAAAGAGAGAAAAGTAACTTTAGACACTTGTTTTGAAAAGAGAGACACTTGCTTTGAAAAGTAACTTTAGACACTTGTTTTGAAAAGAGAGAAAAGTAACTTTAGACACTTGTTTTGAAAAGAGAGAAAAGTAACTTTAGACACTTGTTTTGAAAAGAGAGAAAAGTAACTTTAGACACTTGCTTTGAAAAGAGAGAAAAGTAACTTTAGACACTTGCTTTGAAAAGAAAGAAAAGTAACTTTAGACACTTGCTTTGAAAAGAGAGAAAAGTAACTTTAGACACTTGCTTTGAAAAGAGAGAAAAGTAACTTTAGACACTTGTTTTGAAAAGAGAGAAAAGTAACTTTAGACACTTGCTTTGAAAAGAAAGAAAAGTAACTTTAGACACTTGTTTTGAAAAGAGAGAAAAGTAACTTTAGACACTTGTTTTGAAAAAAAGTAACTTTAGACACTTGTTTTGAAAAGAGAGAAAAGTAACTTTAGACACTTGTTTTGAAAAGAGAGAAAAGTAACTTTAGACACTTGTTTTGAAAAGAGAGAAAAGTAACTTTAGACACTTGTTTTGAAAAGAGAGAAAAGTAACTTTAGACACTTGCTTTTGAAAAGAGAGAAAAGTAACTTTAGACACTTGCTTTGAAAAGAGAGAAAAGTAACTTTAGACACTTGCTTTGAAAAGAGAGAAAAGTAACTTTAGACACTTGCTTTGAAAAGAGAGAAAAGTAACTTTAGACACTTGCTTTGAAAAGAGAGAAAAGTAACTTTAGACACTTGTTTTGAAAAGAGAGAAAAGTAACTTTGACACTTGTTTTGAAAAGAGAGAAAAGTAACTTTAGACACTTGTTTTGAAAAGAGAGAAAAGTAACTTTAGACACTTGTTTTGAAAAGAGAGAAAAGTAACTTTAGACACTTGTTTTGAAAAGAGAGAAAAGTAACTTTAGACACTTGTTTTGAAAAGAGAGAAAAGTAACTTTAGACACTTGTTTTGAAAAGAGAGAAAAGTAACTTTAGACACTTGTTTTGAAAAGAGAGAAAAGTAACTTTAGACACTTGCTTTGAAAAGAGAGAAAAGTAACTTTAGACACTTGCTTTGAAAAGAGAGAAAAGTAACTTTAGACACTTGTTTTGAAAAGAGAGAAAAGTAACTTTAGACACTTGTTTTGAAAAGAGAGAAAAGTAACTTTAGACACTTGTTTTGAAAAGAGAGAAAAGTAACTTTAGACACTTGTTTTGAAAAGAGAGAAAAGTAACTTTAGACACTTGCTTTGAAAAGAAAGAAAAGTAACTTTAGACACTTGCTTTGAAAAGAGAGAAAAGTAACTTTAGACACTTGCTTTGAAAAGAGAGAAAAGTAACTTTAGACACTTGCTTTGAAAAGAGAGAAAAGTAACTTTAGACACTTGTTTTGAAAAGAGAGAAAAGTAACTTTAGACACTTGTTTTGAAAAGAGAGAAAAGTAACTTTAGACACTTGCTTTGAAAAGAGAGAAAAGTAACTTTAGACACTTGTTTTGAAAAGAGAGAAAAGTAACTTTAGACACTTGTTTTGAAAAGAGAGAAAAGTAACTTTAGACACTTGTTTTGAAAAGAGAGAAAAGTAACTTTAGACACTTGCTTTGAAAAGAGAGAAAAGTAACAGACACTTGCTTTGAAAAGAGAGAAAAGTAACTTTAGACACTTGCTTTGAAAAGAGAGAAAAGTAACTTTAGACACTTGCTTTGAAAAGAGAGAAAAGTAACTTTAGACACTTGTTTTGAAAAGAGAGAAAAGTAACTTTAGACACTTGCTTTGAAAAGAGAGAAAAGTAACTTTAGACACTTGTTTTGAAAAGAGAGAAAAGTAACTTTAGACACTTGTTTTGAAAAGAGAGAAAAGTAACTTTAGACACTTGCTTTGAAAAGAGAGAAAAGTAACTTTAGACACTTGTTTTGAAAAGAAAGAAAAGTAACTTTAGACACTTGTTTTGAAAAAAGAGAGAAAAGTAACTTTAGACACTTGTTTTGAAAAGAGAGAAAAGTAACTTTAGACACTTGTTTTGAAAAGAGAGAAAAGTAACTTTAGACACTTGTTTGAAAAGAGAGAAAAGTAACTTTAGACACTTGCTTTGAAAAGAGAGAAAAGTAACTTTAGACACTTGCTTTGAAAAGAGAGAAAAGTAACTTTAGACACTTGCTTTGAAAAGAGAGAAAAGTAACTTTAGACACTTGTTTTGAAAAGAGAGAAAAGTAACTTTAGACACTTGTTTTGAAAAGAGAGAAAAGTAACTTTAGACACTTGTTTTGAAAAGAGAGAAAAGTAACTTTAGACACTTGCTTTGAAAAGAGAGAAAAGTAACTTTAGACACTTGTTTTGAAAAGAGAGAAAAGTAACTTTAGACACTTGTTTTGAAAAGAGAGAAAAGTAACTTTAGACACTTGTTTGAAAAGAGAGAAAAGTAACTAACTTTAGACACTTGCTTTGAAAAGAGAGAAAAGTAACTTTAGACACTTGTTTTGAAAAGAGAGAAAAGTAACTTTAGACACTTGCTTTGAAAAGAGAGAAAAGTAACTTTAGACACTTGCTTTGAAAAGAGAGAAAAGTAACTTTAGACACTTGCTTTGAAAAGAGAGAAAAGTAACTTTAGACACTTGTTTTGAAAAGAGAGAAAAGTAACTTTAGACACTTGTTTTGAAAAGAGAGAAAAGTAACTTTAGACACTTGCTTTGAAAAGAGAGAAAAGTAACTTTAGACACTTGTTTTGAAAAGAAAGAAAAGTAACTTTAGACACTTGCTTTGAAAAGAGAGAAAAGTAACTTTAGACACTTGCTTTGAAAAGAGAGAGAAAAGTAACTTTAGACACTTGCTTTGAAAAGAGAGAAAAGTAACTTTAGACACTTGCTTTGAAAAGAGAGAAAAGTAACTTTAGACACTTGCTTTGAAAAGAGAGAAAAGTAACTTTAGACACTTGCTTTGAAAAGAGAGAAAAGTAACTTTAGACACTTGCTTGTTTGAAAAGAGAGAAAAGTAACTTTAGACACTTGCTTTGAAAAGAGAGAAAAGTAACTTTAGACACTTGTTTTGAAAAGAGAGAAAAGTAACTTTAGACACTTGCTTTGAAAAGAGAGAAAAGTAACTTTAGACACTTGTTTTGAAAAGAGAGAAAAGTAACTTTAGACACTTGTTTTGAAAAGAGAGAAAAGTAACTTTAGACACTTGTTTTGAAAAGAGAGAAAAGTAACTTTAGACACTTGTTTTGAAAAGAGAGAAAAGTAACTTTAGACACTTGTTTTGAAAAGAGAGAAAAGTAACTTTAGACACTTGTTTTGAAAAGAGAGAAAAGTAACTTTAGACACTTTTTTGAAAAGAGAGAAAAGTAACTTTAGACACTTGCTTTGAAAAGAGAGAAAAGTAACTTTAGACACTTGTTTGAAAAGAGAGAAAAGTAACTTTAGACACTTGTTTTAGAAAAGAGAGAAAAGTAACTTTAGACACTTGCTTTGAAAAGAAAGAAAAGTAACTTTAGACACTTGTTTTGAAAAGAGAGAAAAGTAACTTTAGACACTTGTTTTGAAAAGAGAGAAAAGTAACTTTAGACACTTGAAAAGAAAGAAAAGTAACTTTAGACACTTGTTTGAAAAGAGAGAAAAGTAACTTTAGACACTTGTTTTGAAAAGAAGTAAAAAGTAACTTTAGACACTTGCTTTGAAAAGAGAGAAAAGTAACTTTAGACACTTGCTTTGAAAAGAGAGAAAAGTAACTTTAGACACTTGTTTTGAAAAGAGAGAAAAGTAACTTTAGACACTTGCTTTGAAAAGAGAGAAAAGTAACTTTAGACACTTGTTTTGAAAAGAGAGAAAAGTAACTTTAGACACTTGTTTTGAAAAGAGAGAAAAGTAACTTTAGACACTTGTTTTGAAAAGAGAGAAAAGTAACTTTAGACACTTGTTTTGAAAAGAGAGAAAAAGTAACTTTAGACACTTGCTTTGAAAAGAGAGAAAAGTAACTTTAGACACTTGCTTTGAAAAGAGAGAAAAGTAACTTTAGACACTTGCTTTGAAAAGAGAGAAAAGTAACTTTAGACACTTGTTTTGAAAAGAGAGAAAAGTAACTTTAGACACTTGTTTTGAAAAGTAACTTTAGACACTTGTTTTGAAAAGAGAGAAAAGTAACTTTAGACACTTGTTTTGAAAAGAAAGAAAAGTAACTTTAGACACTTGCTTTGAAAAGAGAGAAAAGTAACTTTAGACACTTGCTTTGAAAAGAAAGAAAAGTAACTTTAGACACTTGTTTTGAAAAGAGAGAAAAGTAACTTTAGACACTTGTTTTGAAAAGAGAGAAAAGTAACTTTAGACACTTGTTTTGAAAAGAGAGAAAAGTAACTTTAGACACTTGTTTTGAAAAGAGAGAAAAGTAACTTTAGACACTTGTTTTGAAAAGAGAGAAAAGTAACTTTAGACACTTGTTTTGAAAAAAGAGAGAAAAGTAACTTTAGACACTTGTTTTGAAAAGAGAGAAAAGTAACTTTAGACACTTGTTTTGAAAAGAGAGAAAAGTAACTTTAGACACTTGCTTTGAAAAGAGAGAAAAGTAACTTTAGACACTTGTTTTGAAAAGAGAGAAAAGTAACTTTAGACACTTGCTTTGAAAAGAGAGAAAAGTAACTTTAGACACTTGCTTTGAAAAGAGAGAAAAGTAACTTTAGACACTTGCTTTGAAAAGAGAGAAAAGTAACTTTAGACAAAAGAGAGAGAAAAGTTGACACTTGCTTTGAAAAGAGAGAAAAGTAACTTTAGACACTTGCTTTGAAAAGAGAGAAAAGTAACTTTAGACACTTGCTTTGAAAAGAGAGAAAAGTAACTTTAGACACTTGTTTTGAAAAGAGAGAAAAGTAACTTTAGACACTTGTTTTGAAAAGAGAGAAAAGTAACTTTAGACACTTGCTTTGAAAAGAGAGAAAAGTAACTTTAGACACTTGTTTTGAAAAGAGAGAAAAGTAACTTTAGACACTTGTTTTGAAAAGAGAGAAAAGTAACTTTAGACACTTGTTTTGAAAAGAGAGAAAAGTAACTTTAGACACTTGCTTTGAAAAGAGAGAAAAGTAACTTTAGACACTTGTTTTGAAAAGAGAGAAAAGTAACTTTAGACACTTGTTTTGAAAAGAGAGAAAAGTAACTTTAGACACTTGCTTTGAAAAGAGAGAAAAGTAACTTTAGACACTTGCTTTGAAAAGAGAGAAAAGTAACTTTAGACACTTGCTTTGAAAAGAGAGAAAAGTAACTTTAGACACTTGTTTTGAAAAGAGAGAAAAGTAACTTTAGACACTTGCTTTGAAAAGAGAGAAAAGTAACTTTAGACACTTGCTTTGAAAAGAGAGAAAAGTAACTTTAGACACTTGCTTTGAAAAGAGAGAAAAGTAACTTTAGACACTTGTTTTGAAAAGAGAGAAAAGTAACTTTAGACACTTGCTTTGAAAAGAAAGAAAAGTAACTTTAGACACTTGCTTTGAAAAGAGAGAAAAGTAACTTTAGACACTTGTTTTGAAAAGAGAGAAAAGTAACTTTAGACACTTGTTTTGAAAAGAGAGAAAAGTAACTTTAGACACTTGTTTTGAAAAGAGAGAAAAGTAACTTTAGACACTTGCTTTGAAAAGAGAGAAAAGTAACTTTAGACACTTGCTTTGAAAAGAGAGAAAAGTAACTTTAGACACTTGTTTTGAAAAGAGAGAAAAGTAACTTTAGACACTTGCTTTGAAAAGAGAGAAAAGTAACTTTAGACACTTGCTTTGAAAAAGAGAGAAAAGTAACTTTAGACACTTGCTTTGAAAAGAGAGAAAAGTAACTTTAGACACTTGCTTTGAAAAGAGAAGAAAAGTAACTTTAGACACTTGCTTTGAAAAGAGAGAAAAGTAACTTTAGACACTTGTTTTGAAAAGAGAGAAAAGTAACTTTAGACACTTGTTTTGAAAAGAGAGAAAAGTAACTTTAGACACTTGCTTGAAAAGAGAGAAAAGTAACTTTAGACACTTGTTTTGAAAAGAGAGAAAAGTAACTTTAGACACTTGTTTTGAAAAGAGAGAAAAGTAACTTTAGACACTTGTTTTGAAAAGAGAGAAAAGTAACTTTAGACACTTGTTTGAAAAGAGAGAAAAAGTAACTTTTGTTTGAAAGAGAGAAAAGTAACTTTAGACACTTGTTTTGAAAAGAGAGAAAAGTAACTTTAGACACTTGCTTTGAAAAGAGAGAAAAGTAACTTTAGACACTTGTTTTGAAAAGAGAGAAAAGTAACTTTAGACACTTGTTTTGAAAAGAGAGAAAAGTAACTTTAGACACTTGCTTTGAAAAGAGAGAAAAGTAACTTTAGACACTTGCTTTGAAAAGAGAGAAAAGTAACTTTAGACACTTGCTTTGAAAAGAGAGAAAAGTAACTTTAGACACTTGCTTTGAAAAGAGAGAAAAGTAACTTTAGACACTTGCTTTGAAAAGAGAGAAAAGTAACTTTAGACACTTGCTTTGAAAAGAGAGAAAAGTAACTTTAGACACTTGTTTTGAAAAGAGAGAAAAGTAACTTTAGACACTTGCTTTGAAAAGAGAGAAAAGTAACTTTAGACACTTGTTTTGAAAAGAGAGAAAAGTAACTTTAGACACTTGTTTTGAAAAGAGAGAAAAGTAACTTTAGACACTTGCTTTGAAAAGAGAGAAAAGTAACTTTAGACACTTGTTTTGAAAAGAGAGAAAAGTGACACTTGCTTTGAAAAGAAAGAAAAGTAACTTTAGACACTTGCTTTGAAAAGAGAGAAAAGTAACTTTAGACACTTGTTTTGAAAAGAGAAGAAAAGTAACTTTAGACACTTGCTTTGAAAAGAGAGAAAAGTAACTTTAGACACTTGCTTTGAAAAGAGAGAAAAGTAACTTTAGACACTTGCTTTGAAAAGAGAGAAAAGTAACTTTAGACACTTGCTTTGAAAAGAAAGAAAAGTAACTTTAGACACTTGCTTTGAAAAGAGAGAAAAGTAACTTTAGACACTTGCTTTGAAAAGAGAGAAAAGTAACTTTAGACACTTGCTTTGAAAAGAGAGAAAAGTAACTTTAGACACTTGCTTTTGAAAAGAGAGAAAAGTAACTTTAGACACTTGCTTTGAAAAGAGAGAAAAGTAACTTTAGACACTTGCTTTGAAAAGAGAGAAAAGTAACTTTAGACACTTGTTTTGAAAAGAGAGAAAAGTAACTTTAGACACTTGTTTTGAAAAGAGAGAAAAGTAACTTTAGACACTTGCTTTGAAAAGAGAGAAAAGTAACTTTAGACACTTGCTTTGAAAAGAGAGAAAAGTAACTTTAGACACTTGCTTTGAAAAGAGAGAAAAGTAACTTTAGACACTTGCTTTGAAAAGAGAGAAAAGTAACTTTAGACACTTGTTTTGAAAAGAGAGAAAAGTAACTTTAGACACTTGCTTTGAAAAGAGAGAAAAGTAACTTTAGACACTTGCTTTGAAAAGAGAGAAAAGTAACTTTAGACACTTGCTTTGAAAAGAGAGAAAAGTAACTTGTTAGACACTTGACACTTTGAAAAGAGAGAAAAGTAACTTTAGACACTTGTTTGAAAAGAGAGAAAAGTAACTTTAGACACTTGCTTTGAAAAGAGAGAAAAAAAGAGTAACTTTAGACACTTGTTTTGAAAAGAGAGAAAAGTAACTTTAGACACTTGTTTTGAAAAGAGAGAGAAAAGTAACTTTAGACACTTGTTTTGACACTTGAAAAGAGAGAAAAGTAACTTTAGACACTTGCTTTGAAAAGAGAAAGAAAAGTAACTTTAGACACTTGTTTGAAAAAGAGAGAAAAGTAACTTTAGACACTTGCTTTGAAAAGAGAGAAAAGTAACTTTAGACACTTGCTTTGAAAAGAGAGAAAAGTAACTTTTTGAAGAGACAGAGTTTGAAAAGACACTTGCTTTGAAACTTGAGAAAAGAGAGAAAAGTAACTTTAGACACTTGCTTTGAAAAGAGAGAAAAGTAACTTTAGACACTTGCTTTGAAAAGAAAGAAAAGTAACTTTAGACACTTGCTTTGAAAAGAGAGAAAAGTAACTTTAGACACTTGTTTTGAAAAGAGAGAAAAGTAACTTTAGACACTTGTTTTGAAAAGAGAGAAAAGTAACTTTAGACACTTGTTTTGAAAAGAGAGAAAAGTAACTTTAGACACTTGTTTTGAAAAGAGAGAAAAGTAACTTTAGACACTTGCTTTGAAAAGAGAGAAAAGTAACTTTAGACACTTGTTTTGAAAAGAGAGAAAAGTAACTTTAGACACTTGCTTTGAAAAGAGAGAAAAGTAACTTTAGACACTTGTTTTGAAAAGAAAAAAAGAGAAAAAAGTAACTTTAGACACTTGTTTTGAAAAGAGAGAAAAGTAACTTTAGACACTTGCTTTGAAAAGAGAGAAAAGTAACTTTAGACACTTGCTTTGAAAAGAGAGAAAAGTAACTTTAGACACTTGCTTTGAAAAGAGAGAAAAGTAACTTTAGACACTTGCTTTGAAAAGAAAGAAAAGTAACTTTAGACACTTGTTTTGAAAAGAGAGAAAAGTAACTTTAGACACTTGCTTTGAAAAGAGAGAAAAGTAACTTTAGACACTTGTTTTGAAAAGAAAGAAAAGTAACTTTAGACACTTGCTTTGAAAAGAAAAAAAGTAACTTTAGACACTTGCTTTGAAAAGAAAGAAAAGTAACTTTAGACACTTGCTTTGAAAAGAGAGAAAAGTAACTTTAGACACTTGTTTGAAAAAGAGAGAAAAGTAACTTTAGACACTTG